>NW_027312025.1:0-65000 GCF_040954645.1 Diabrotica undecimpunctata
TGCGTCAACCTAATGCGCCTACGGTACCATCAACTGATTCGTTTCATTGATAAGCAACACCTTGTGTTCTAGAAATGCTCATATTTATATATTTATTTTTATTTCTTCAACTAATTTTTATGGTATACAATAAATAGATATTGCGGTAAGCGAATCGTTGTTATCAATTTAGAATTTTGTTGATGTGGTTGCTGATATCATCATACATTTTACAAAATGTAGCAACTGCGGTTTTCTTTCCGGTGTACTTGTTTTTCCAATGATTAAAATAAAATTTGTCATCACACTTGTTTACGTGTTTTGAATTATGCGGTACCGCGTTATCACGAGGCTTCATCCGGTTTTGCTAACAAATGCACTATCTTTTAACATATTTAATATATTTCTGTATATAATTTCAATTCTTTGATTAATACTAATTTTATCCATATAATACATGCTTTATAAAAATACGGTTAATATTACACAAAAACTTCTTCAGTCAGAAGATGTGTGTGTTTGGATTTTTGTATAAATAACTGTATTAACAATTTTTGGAAATTAGTATAAATCAAGGTGCTTGTCTGTTTACATGCCTTATTGGTGCTCTCTGTATCTGTGTGTGTGTGCAGAGAATAGCACTCTGGAGTATGCTAGTTCTTTTCTTCAACGTTTCGGATACCTCTTCAGAAGTCTCTTACATTTATTCCTCTGGTTAGGATACACAATGCCTTATGAGACAATAAGTGAAACTATAAAACCTTGCGGTTGTATAGAAATATTCGAAATGAACGATTGGATCGATACTAGGACTGAGTACATATTATGTGAATCATGTAAAGAACAATTGACAAACCTGCGAATTGAAGATCAAAGGAGATTGGAAGCAGAACGAATACTTAGAGAAGAACGACTTTTACATATAAAAACGCAAATTGAGGCATTAACGGACAACGTTCAAATTAAATTACATCACATAATTAAAAATACTGATCGACGAAATACCCTTATCCGATATTTAAATAGAGGTTACCTGAGTAAAACGCTACTTGAACTACTAGGTTTTGTGAAAAAGGGACGATTTTGGCTGGCATATCCTAATCGCTTACTAAAGATGGAGGAAGATTATAAAGAAGTGCTTTTTTGGTACTAATGTAATGTAAATAAACAATACTTGTACATGTCTATGTCTTTTTTTGAATATAAAAGTTTCAGTGTTGTATATATAACTTGTAGCTATATGTAACTCAATAATAAAAGATATTTTAATGAAAGATATGTATATTTCTCCTACGCATTACTACTGATTTAACTAATTTAGAAAAAGAACTATTGAGAACAGTCAAAAGAAGAAAAACCAGTTATTTAGGGCATTTGTTGCGCAACGAGAAATACTACATCCCTCAGTTGATAATAAAAGGCAAAATAGAAGGAAAGCGAGAAATTGGAAGAAAAAAATTGTCCTGGTTACGTAATATCAGAAACTGGACAGGACTTGGATTTGAGGAACTCTTAAGAACAGCTGAAGATAGACAAACGTTTGCCACCATAACCGCTAACCTCCATTGATGGAGACGGCACTTGAAGAAGAAAGATGTTCTACGTAGAATGTCACGTTTTATATGGCAAGTTTCTAGATAAATTTTATAAAGATATAATTTGTATTAGTACAAGAGAATTGGGAATTTGACGTTGGTTCGTTTTATGATGTTTTTAGCCATAAATAATGATCGTATCGCACTTGGTCGGTAATTTTCGTAATATACATGAAAATACCTTTCTAATGGTATACTGCACGGAGCACTTGGTGCAAAATTGAGCGAGTTAGGGTTTGCTAGAGATCAAACTGCGATAAGAGATTTTTCTATGCCAGTGGTTTTGTTTTACCGTCAATAACAATAAATAAGCATTTATAGTTCGACCAAGTTATTACAACGGCTGTTATGACACCTTACCATATATCTTTTGAACGGATAAGCGGAAATCGACGTATGACCCATCAAATTAAAGGATTTTGAATGATGAATTACATTGTGATGTCTAATTTAATAAAATTCTATGTATACGATCTCTTTGATACCCTGTTACATTCTGTATCGAATGTCACGTCATTTCACGTTCTATGTCGAATGTCACGTCCTGCGTCGAATGACACGTCCTGCGTCGAATGTCACGTGACATTTCACGTTCTGCGTCGAATGTCACGTCTTGCGTTGAATGTCACATAACTGTCACATAACTGTCACGTTCTACGTCGAATGTCACGTGACATTTCACGTTCCACGTCGAATGTCACGTCATTTCACGTTCTGCGTCGAATGTCACGACCTGCGTCGAATGTCACGTGACATTTCACGTTCTACGTCGAATGTCACGTCCTGCGTCGAATGTCACGTGACATTTCACGTTCTACGTCGAATGTCACGTCCTGCGTCGAATGTCACGTCATTTCACGTCTTGCGTTAAATGTCACATAACTGTCACGTTCTACGTCGAATGTCACGTTCTCTTAGGCACTGTACGGAAAAGAAGAAGAAGAAGAAGAAGAATGTTCATACTGATCGTTGACATGGCTTCTGTGTCACTAACGCTTTCATTTGACACCTCATACGTCAAAATCAGGCCAATAGCAACAAAGATACGTTCTAGCGCCCATTTGGCACTGCTGCCATCTTTGTTTTTTGTCTCCCTGCCTTCTCCCCGTTCCAACGAGCCCTCGTACGCCCCGATCGGACCAATAGAAACAAAAATATGACGTAATGACCTTTTGGCATGCTCCGATGCGCATGGCACATACTGCGTTCAACCCCATTTTTCATCCTCTTTCCAACGAGCCCTCGTACGTCATCCTACGATAAGCCGTTTGGAACTTACGACCGGGGGTTGCGATTTTAGGGGTTGCAATTTAGGGGATGCGCCAGGACATACATAGCCTATCTACTCTTATCTCTGCAGGCCGAACGGACACACACACACTCACACACACACACACATACACTCTTCACCTCTCGCCTCCTACCCATTATTCTTCTCTTACGATAGGCAGGGCCTTCTTGCCTCGGTCGTGTTCTTATTTCTGCAAGCCGAACTAACACACACACATACTCACACACGCACACACACACGCACACACGCACACACACACATACACTCTTCACCTCCCGACTCCTACTTATTAGTCGCCCCTTACAAGAGGCAGATCCTTCTTGCCTCGGCCGTATTCTTATCTCTGCAAGTCAAACGGACACACACACACACATACACACACACTCGCACACGCACACACACGAACACAGGCATACACACACACATACACTCTTCACCTCTCGACTCCTACCCATTAGTCGCCTCTTACGACAGGCAGGGCCTTCTTGCCACGGCCGTGTTCTTATCTCTGCGAGCCGACCGCACACACACACTTACACACACACATACACACACACTTACACGCACACAGGCACACACGCACACATGCACACGCACACGCACACGCACACACTCTCCACCTCTCGACTCCTATCCATTAGTCGCCTCTTAAGACAGGCAAGGCCTCCTTGCCACGGACGTATTCTTATCTCGGCGGGCCGAACGGACACAAACACACTCACACACACACACACACATACACTCTTAACCTCTCGACTCCTACCCATTAGTCGCCCCTTACAACAGGCAGGGCCTTCTTGTCACAGCCATGTTCTTATCTCTGCGAGCCGAACGGACATACACACACACCCACACACACACGCACGCTCACACGCAGACACACACACGCACACAAGCACACGCACACGCACACACTCTCCACCTCTCGACTCCTACCTGTAAGTCGCCTCTTACGACAGGCAGGGCCTTCTTGCCTCGGCCGTGTTCTTATCTCTGCAAGCCGAACGGACACACACACACATACTCATACACGCACACACACACGCACACACGCACACACACATACACTCTTCACCTATCGACTCCTACCTATTAGTCGCCTCTTACGATAGGCAGGGCCTTCTTGCCTCGGTCGTGTTCTTATTTCTGCAAGCCGAACTAACACACACACATATTCACACACGCACACACACACGCACACACATACACACACACACATACACTCTTCACCTGTCGACTCCTACCCATTAGTCGCCTCTTACGACAGGCAGGAACTTCTTACCACGGCCGAGTTCTTATCTCTGTGAGTCGAACGGACACACACACTGACACACACACGCACGTACAAACACACACACACACACACAAATACACTCTTCACCTCTCGACTCCTACCCATTAGTCGCCTCTTACGAAAGGCAGGGCCTTCTTGCCAGGGCCGTGTTCTTATCTCTGCAAGCCGAACGGACACACACACATACTCACACACGCACACACACACACACGCACACAGGCACACACACACACACACATACACTCTTCACCTCTCCACTCCTACCTATTAGTAGCCTCTTACGATAGGCAGGGCCTTCTTGCCTCGATCGTGTTCTTATTTCTGCAAGCCGAACTAACACACACACATACTCACACACGCAAATACACACGCACACACGCACACACACACATACACTCTTCACCTCTCGACTCCTACCTATTAGTCGCCTCTTACGATAGGCAGGGCCCCCACACACACTGACACACACACGCACGTACAAACACACACACACACACACACAAATACACTCTTCACCTCTCGACTCCTACCCATTAGTCGCCTCTTACGAAAGGCAGGGCCTTCTTGCCAGGGCCGTGTTCTTATCTCTGCAAGCCGAACGGACACACACACATACTCACACACACACACACCCACACACGCACACACACATACACTATTCACCTCTCGACTCCTACCTATTAGTCGCCCCTTACAAGAGGCAGAGCCTTCTTGTCACGGCCGTGTTCTTATCTCTGCAAGCCGACTGGACACACACACACCCACACTCACACACGCACACACACGCACACACGCACACACACATACACTCTTCATCTCTCGACTCCTACCCATTAGTCGCCGATTATGACAGGCAGGGCCTTCTTGGCACGGACTTGTTCTTATCTCTGCGAGCCGACCGGACACACACACACTGACACACACACACATACACACACTCACACACGCACAAACACACACACACCCACACACGCACACACACACATACACTATTCACCTCTCGACTCCTACCTATTAGTCGCCCCTTACAAGAGGCAGGGCCTTCTTGTCACGGCCGTGTTCTTATCTCTGCAAGCCGACTGGACACACACACACACACACTCACACACGCACATACACGCACACACAGACACACAAATACACTCTTCACCTCTCGACTCCTACCCATTAGTCGCCTCTTACGACAGGCAGGGCCTTCTTGCCTCGGCCGTATTCTTATCTCTGCAAGCCAAACGGACACACACACATACACATACACACTTACACACGCACACACACACTCCCTCACGGTCGATCCCCAAGACATTCTCGTCAGTTTCGATGTATCATCCCTATTTACCAATATCCCCATACATGACTCTCTAGTTGTTCTGCGAGATCACTTGACCAATGATAACAAGTCTTTGGTTTTGGCAGATCTTGCGGAAAAATGCCTCCTTTCAACATATTTTTCTTTTAGAGGCAATTTCTACAAACAAATATCTGGAACACCAATGGGTTCTCCCCTTTCCCCTGTCATTGCTGACATTTTCATGGAAGCTTTTGAGTCTTTAGCCCTAGAATCTTACCCCTTAAAACCAAAAGTCTGGTTCCGCTACGTTGATGATACATTTATCATCTGGCCTCATGGTCAACATACCCTTTCTCCCTTCCTAGATCATCTTAACTCACAACATCCGAGTATAAAATTCACAATGGAAGTAGAAAATAATCGGTCCCTTCCCTTTCTCGATGTATTAGTCACCTCCAAGCCCAATGGCCGATGGGGTCACTCTGTTTATAGAAAAAAGACTCACACGAATCGTTACCTACATGCTTCATCACACCACCATCCTGCCCAAAAGAATTCTGTGATCAACTCTCTCATCCATCGGGCCATTTCGATTTCTGAACCTGACAACCTTAGAGAAGAACTTGGCCATCTGCAAAAAACCCTTGTCGCCAACGGTTACTCCAAGTCCACAATTCAAAATATTACACACCGACATCTACATCCCCCTTTACACCCTAGGACGACAAATTCAGAATCTTCGGGTAATACTCCTGTGGCTTTTCTTCCGTATATTCGAAGTGTCACTGATAGGATTGGCAAAATTCTTCGCAAAGAAGGTATCAGGACTACTTTTCGACCACCCAAGAAAATCTCACAATATCTACCCTCTCCTAAGGACCCATTACCGCCCCTATCTTCCTGTGGTGTCTATTCTATTCCTTGTTCATGTGGACAAGTGTATATTGGCGAAACTGGTCGTTCCGTCAAAACTCGGATTCAAGAGCATCAAAGATGCATTCGATCAGGTCTTTTCTCCCATTCTGCAGTTGCAGAACACTGCCAAGAAACCGGTCATTCCATATTGTTCGAAAAAACCCATATTATTTCTAAGAGCCCCTTCTTTTATTCCAGGAAAATCCGCGAATCTCTAGAGATCCGAAAAAATCCACATAATATCAATCGAGAGGAAGGATACTACTGGTCTCCCATCTGGAATCCCAGTCTAGAGCCGCCGTCCGGTCCCGCTACCACAATGCAGCCACATGATTGGCCAGCGCGCGCTTCTTGACGTTCGCGCCACGGAGTGTGCCGATACGTCCCGACACGACAGGTCATCGCGACTATAAATAGAGCGGTAGCGGAGTAATCGTCGGATTCACTCCCTTCCTCTCGACGCGTTAGTGTTCTGAGCTGTTGGACGTGAATCCCTGTCCTGGCATTTGGTTTTCACCTCTGGCTGCGTTGAGTAGTTGAGTTACTGTGACCAAATGCCCATCTTGGTAGTTAGTATTCGCCTCTGGTTGCGTTGAGTAACTGAGTTACCGTTGCTAACTACCCATCTTCCTGTCTTTTGTTTCTTTTTTGTTCTCCTGAAGAAGCTACATACAATTGTAGCGAAACGTCGAGATGAACCCACTTTTGGGTCACTCACAAATGACACGGTCCAAACCCGGAAGACGAATAAACTATAAAAATTACAATGGTATTATGTTATTGGCAAACCAGTGACGTAGACGATCCACATTTCTTTCGGTACATGAAAATAATCCAGCGGCATGACATGGGTTTGCAGTAGGGCCAACATTTCCAGTAGCACGAGGCGTACCATCAAACTTGCAAACATCAATAATAATGGGAAAAACTCCAAAAACGTGACGTTTCTTATCCAAATATTCTGCTTTTTGTTCTCCTCGAACGTAGATGTAATCTGCTGCATACAACAACTTGGTTTCTAGTATTTCATTGATTTTGGACAATTCTACTTGCCCATCAGAGTATCAAATTCCAAGCAGTTTTTTCTCCACGTATGAGGCAGTCTTCCTATCTCCATTAGTTAGCGCATTAAATGGTTTCTGGGGCAAAAAGATGTAATGACTTCGTTTAAAACCTATTTCAATGGTAAGTTCTTTGGGAACAAACCATCCGTCCACATCGAATCCCTGAATGTCTACGAATGCTACTCTCATGATGACTGCTCGTTCACTACTGACAATTTATGCATCTAATTTAGACTTTTTACAATTTCGGTGAGAGGGAAGTACTCCATTACACAATCATGAATTATAATGCAATAAGCCTTGGTATTTTCGGGAAAACCATTATTCGCTTCAATATCGAGTTTTACGTCAACAGTGGATGCTTTCATGCTTTCTTCTTGTTTCGAACAATCGATGACAAACAATGCGTGATTCTTGAAAGCTGACAAATCGAGTAGAGGTCGCTTTTGTTGGGAATGTATGTAGCTAGGATAAAATTCGGTATAGTTGAAATAGGCCTCATTGTAGTCAGTTTTGCCAAAATCCAACTGCATTCTCTCGTTTGGCCAATATTCACCATTTAAAGATAATCTGATACTTTGAATATCGACATTGTCAAATAAGGTGGGATCAGCTGAATTCTTGTCACGTTTGTTGGTTTGAAAGAAAACAATGACATAACGGGGTCTTTCCACTGCATTGCTAGTTTTTACAGCCCAAACTTCACGTCTAGCGCCTTTGGTAAGTGCTGGTAATTCATGCAATTCCCACTTTCTAAACGGAATAACTATAGGTTGATCTTGTTGAATGGATTTCATAAGTTCCAATTTAATATCATCATTGGGAAATATGTGCTTGACTCTGAGCTCAATATTGGTAATGTTAATCAACAGTAGTAACTTGGCCTTGAGTTTTTTCTTTGACAATTATGCAATCGTTGTCGTTTCGAGCTCGAACTAGTCTTATTGTTTGACGGCCACACGTAATCAAAGGATAATCATTGAAAATGTTGAACACATGCTTAAGAGGCATCTGTATGTTGAATGAATGATCAGCAGCGTGTAGAATTGGATCCCTAGGGTAATTCCAACCTGCCATTGCCATATGACCGGAATCTTCTTGAGTATAACATGTCATAGCACGTACAGCGCTTACAATATCAGGATCCCGCACTGTTTCCATCTCCCTTGCGCTTTCGCTGTACGTACACAAATCCAAAAGAAAAGCACCAACATTATTTGCTAGTTTAACGTCACCAGTTCCGTTAATTGCGAGCGATCCTTTAATGCATAACATGGTTTCGCTCATTGCAAAGAACGAGTCGACTTGATTGATGCTAAATTCCACAATGTCATTGCAATTGAATGATTTGATGAATGGTGCATATGTTCGGTATTCGGCCTTTCGAATCGACTCGTCAAACATCGGCTTACGATAAATATCAAATATTGGAGGCATTATGCTGTTTGAACGTGATCGTTTTCCATACATAGTTGTCATGTTTTCAGTTTAAAACCAAGTGATTGCAAAAATAATTTGTTTGCAAACGTAAGATGTTGCCGCTTAGATGAAGACGTAAGATGTTGCCGCTTAGACGGTTGCTCAACTAATGGTGTACTATGAGCAGTAGATTGCCTTATTAATAATCCCATTTCCCTCTTGATCTAAGTTCCAGCACCAATGTGCTCTGTTCTCCTCTAAAGTTTACAGGTCGTCCTTCTTGATCGACAGCCAACACTGTGATATTGATAATTTCTCGTTGCGGTACAACAGGTAAATACAACAAATTGTGTGGAGTTTCGTCAATTGCGTACCCAGGATTTGATTGTATGACAAATTCGTAGATCGTGTGAGCAGGTCTGTTACCATCGAAGGCTCCGGTACTAATGTTGCATTCAAAGCGTATGCTAGATACTTTAATAATCCTAACAGGTCGATCTGAAGAATGCGTCTGTCCTGGATTTAGTATTGCAGGAGAAAATCCCAATACTGTACCAAGACTGTCAGGTTGCTTAAACGAAATCTTATATTTGCTGAAAATTTGACACTGCAACGTGTTATGGTTAGGTTTTAGACTAAATATCGTTTCGGGTTTAAGCACATTATCAGCACCCAATTTCTGTTGTATGTATTCTTCAATATCGGCAATTTCATAACATCCATCGGGGATATCAAATTGTTGCAATTTGTTTTTGTCATTGTAGTAATAAAACTTGGTATTTTCAATGTTTGGTATACTGTTGTAGGAATGGAAAAATCGAAGAGCTATCTCATAATCTTTGTTCGGATCCAACACGATCGGTGTGGGAGGTTGAAATGAGAATATGTAATTGGTGCTGTCTACTCTCAACAACTGTGACATGATGACTGACTCACGTCAATGTATTAATAGGTTATTATATTAGAAAAAAAAAAAAACAACAATATTTACTTTAATAGTTTTATTTGTTCCAAAGCAAGTTTACAAAAATAACATGAAGCTTGAGAATCAGGTGGGCCATCCCAGTGAGTCCTCCAATCCGGTCTGTTATAATGTACGAAGCAGGGAAGTAGTATCTTTAGGTTAAATTCTCCTCGATATTCTTTAGGCAATTTATGCCATATTTGTAACAATTCGTAAGGTCGTACAGTTCGTGTAATATAATCTAGCGGTATGTATTTTAGTTCTTCTTCACTGAATTCTGTAAAACATTTTTTGTAAAACATATGGTCCATAAGCAGTTCTGTACTTTTAGTAGGCTCCATTATATAAAAACTTTAAGCATAAATGTCCACAAATAATTTGATTGTATGTTTGATACTGATGGTTATTATAGGAAATGTTGGCACGTGCACCACCCAGATACTTAACAAGTTCTTTGGTCGGCTTCAAATTACCAAATGAATCGAAATACTCTACGTTGTTGTTTATCTTTCTGTATGCTACCCGATGTGTTCCGTTATGTGTGGACATATCCAAGTTTACTATTGCACATTCTCGTTGTCGAGGACCGTCTCTAGGCAGAGCGTCATTCATGAAAACACCTCGAAAACGTGGTATTTTAAGGATCTTCGCATAATGTGCAATCTCCACATCATATAGCGGACGATTGGGTAGCTTTATTGGAAGTTTTTTTTCAAATATAAGCCGAATCCACCTCTCGGTTTCTTACGTAGGTACAGACCCGAACCGATGTGTTCCATTGCCCTGTTATGGCGAATATCCTCCTCCAATTTCTTTTGAGCATTCTTAGCGTCGACTACTGTCTTCGCCACCCCAGCTGCACCCCCCGCTAAAGCCCCCAAAGCGGAAAGGCCCGCAAAGAGAGGTATGAGGGGTAGAAAACCTCCGGATTTTAGTGGTAGCACTCGTGTAACATCAACTTCTTTACGACCACCAAGCCTTTTGATTATGGATTTTGCTATTCGTACAGCCGTCAAAGCAGTATCTGTTAACGATGCTCCTCTTTTCATGGACTTTGCAATTTTTGAGACAACATCTCGATTGAAAGAGTAACGTCCCCGTCTTCCACGACGAGAGCATCCCATCCCCAACTTTCTTTTCGTTTTCATTCCGCCAGTTACAATTAAAGCAGCACTTTTTTTACCAATGCTAGCGTCTTTCGACTTGAAGCGCTCCCAAGCTCTATCTTCCAATTCTTTATCGGCCTTGTGACGTTCTTCGAGAGATGAATGCTGCGAATAAGCGATATCGTGTCGTTTGCAAGCTGCGTCTAATGGATTAATTCCTGGATCTCCACGTGCAAGACGTTTTTCTAGTTTTGTTCCGGGTCCACAATACTGATAACCAGGAATATGTAGTTCAACTGGAAGTTTATTAATTAGAGAGTTCACGAGACCTCCTCCTTCAACAACCAACATTGGACTGATGCCATGCAAGTGGTGACATCTATAATATATATTACCGTACTTATGTACTACACTTGCCACATGATGAAGGTCGTTCAGCAAGAGCAGACGCTACCAATTGATAATTTGGACATTGTCCAAAAAACAACCAACAGTAAACATGGTAAATTGCTACCGAATTCATTCAGAGCGATTATTTGCGGTCCAAGTGGGTGCGGCAAAACGAATGTTATGCTATCTCTTCTATTCAATCCGAATGGCGTCAAGTTTAAAAATGTCTATGTTTATTCGAAATCCCTCTTTCAACCGAAATACCAACTACTGCAAGATGTAATAGCGCAAGTTAAAGGTGTAGGATATTACCCATTTAAAGACAACGAAGAAATTATTAGTCCCAGCGAAGCTAAACCTCACTCTGTGTTTTTATTTGACGATGTTGCATGCGATGGTCAGCAAAAGATTCGCGAGTATTATTCCATGTGCAGACATAAAGATATCGATGCCGCTTATTTATGCCAAACATATTCAAAAATACCGAAGCAGTTAATTAGAGACAACTGTAACATGATTGTACTATTCAAGCAAGATGAGATAAATTTAAAGCATGTATTTGATGAGCATGTATCACCCGACATGTCATTTGATGAATTTAAAAAAATTTGTTCTGAATGTTGGTGTGATAGGTATGGTACTCTGGTAATTATAAAAGATTTTGCTCTCAATAATGGCCGATATCGCAAAGGATTTGATAAATATATAAAATTGTAAGATAATTGTTTAGTTGTCAACACAATGTCAGATGATACGGTTGCCATTGCGCTTCGCAAGAAGAAAGTCGCCGAATTGGCTAGATCAATTCGCAAAAAATATTTGGCATTAAAATTAGGTCAAACAGAACAAAATGAGTCCCTAAATAAACTGTTTAAACCACTCTCGAAACCTCTCAAAGATATTGCACAATCATCAAAAACGTTACATCATACTATCACTAACAAGTTTGAACAAGTTAAAAAAGAAGAAATGAAAAAGGAAGAGGAGGAGGAGGAGAAGAATGGTGATGATGATGATGTATTTCTTGATGCACCTGATCTAGCGGTACCTAATGAAAACATTATTCAAGAACCAATCGAGATTCCGATGGATGCCACAGACGAATATATTGGTGAATATGTTGAAAAAAATAATCCAAGATGATTTGAATACACTGAAAAAGGATATGGAGAACAATCTAAAATCTGCTGCAGAAACAGTTGCAAAGCATACGATGTACGATATAAAGCTGGAACAGAGGATAAAACAAGTGGAACAATCATTAAAAAGCGTTCATTCATGGGATATAGACAAACGTCTTAAGGTAGTAGAAGGTGTGATGAAAAAATAATGTCTAAAGAAAAGAAAGAGGTGGTGAACGAATTGCATAAACCAGCACGAAAAAACTATCCTCGTCGTCGAACAATAATCAAAGGAATCGATGACTTGTGGCAAATGGATTTGGCTGAAATGCGTCCTTATGCACATCAAAATAAAAATTACAAACTAATACTAGTTGTAATTGATTGTTTTTCAAAATTTGTGTGGACACGTCCTCTAAAAACGAAGACTGGTGAGGAAATTACTCGGGCATTTTCGGATATTCTCGCTCATACTCGACGAGTCCCAAAAAACTTACAATCTGATCAGGGAACCGAATTTTACAACAGAAAATTTCAAAATTTAATGAAAAAACATGAAATTAATCATTACAGCACCTACACGATCAAAAAAGCTGCCATTTGCGAAAGAGTTATTAGAACGTTGAAAGCAAAGTTGTACAAGTATTTCAGTTTACATGGATCGTACAAATGGTTAGATGCTCTACCCATAATCACCGAGGAATACAACAACACAAAACACAGTAAAACAGGATACAAACCGTCTCAGGTTAACAAATCCAACGAAAAAGCCATTTTAAACAAAAGTTATACTCATTTAAAGATTGCCGGTCCACGAAAGTTTAAAGTTGGCGACATTGTACGTGTATCAAAGGCAAAACATTTCTTCGAAAAGGCATACACGCCCAATTGGACTACTGAATTATTTAAAATTGTACAAGTTAAGATAACAAATCCTATAACGTATTTGCTCGAAGACATGCAAGGTGCGCCGATTAGTGGCGGTTTTTACGAAGAAGAATTGCAGAAAACATCAAGCCCTGACATATACCTGGTCGAAAAAGTACTCAGACGAAAAGGCAATAAGATGTATGTGAAATGGTTAGGAATGGATAGCAAACACAACAGCTGGATAAATAAATCAAATATAGTTTGAGGATCTATATTTCGATTCGCCGCGTAGACATACACTTTTCTAAAAAAGGCTTACAATTAACCACAAGGAGTGGGGAATGACAAAAGTATAAATTTAAGACAAACTACGATGTTTAGTTTACACCCATTTCGTCAACGGTATTCGAAATAAGAAGATGATGAGCTCTCAAGATAGTGGTTATGACAGTCAGCCTGTTAATTTCGATGATGATAGCAGTGAATTTAGTATAGAATTTGACTACGATGAAGATGGTCAACCACCTAGTCCTGGCGCCGAATTAGATCGAGTATTGGCAAAATTTGAAGCAGCAGCCACAAATGAAGTATATTGTTTATTGGAAACTACATATCCAATGAGCTCTATCCATATAAAAATTGGTCTATCTCCAGCTCGAGATTTTTCACCATCCATCATTCTGTGTAAACATGGTAATTTTAACAGAATCAGTTTAAGCACATTCGAGTGGGAAGCCATAATTGAGTGGTTTAAAGAAAAAATGAGTGATTTTTTCCAAGCAGATCTACCGACTTATGCGGATGAGTATGATCCCATCGAATTTATGTGTGGTGATTTTTGCAAACTAAGACAATTGGTGATGGAAAATGTAAAGTTGCTGACAATCGAGAAATTTGGGGTCGCATTTTATTTGTGGGAAGATGACGTCAACCAAATTATAGAAGCAGACCAGAGCATGATGTCGCATAGAGTGGTGCTGTTAAAGAGTTTACAATTTCACGAATACTATATAAACATTTCAACTTTCATCAAGAACAATTTTGGTGCTATAGACTCTTTACATGGACCAGTTGAAGCCTTCGCAGCATATTGCAATATTTGTCCAAACACTTTGTTAAGTTTAGCTTTAAAGGAATTTGTATATTATTATAAAATTAAAGTTGTAAATGATTTAACTGAATAAATAATATTAATATAAATATGTTGTCTTTTATTTGTAATCTAACATAAATAAAATCAAAAAAATGTAAGATTACACAAATTTATTATTAAAACTTACATTATAAAATTAATACTATTTTTTTATATTTACAAAACTACAATTTACAAAAACTTTGCGATAAGTGATCTTTTCTTTTTTTTTTGATCTTATGAGTAGCCATATACTAAAAGAAGATAATTATTTATGCATAGTGCATCTACATTGAAAGAACCAAGTAGTATCAAACAAGACATGATCAAACGAATTTTGACACCAATTATCTGTTTTTCTGCAACAACAAATACATGTTATTCAACAAGATAATGTCCCCACGGAAGCGTATTAAATGATTTTGGTATTAAGTACCTCTTATCGTCATAAGGACTTAGAGCCGTTTTGGATTGCTCGATGCTGAATACTGAGTGTTGGTACGACCGAATACATCTTTCGCTCGCGGTTTGAATTTTGAATTCTTTAAGACATTTTTCATAGTCTTCGTACGTAATTTTATTTCGAACGACGTTATATTTCACTCCTTTTGCTTTTTTCGTTATTCCCAAATTTCCTATGTCACATTCAATTCTCTCTTTGTTTAGTTGTTTTCTTTCTAGACGCTGTCTCTCTTTTTCCCTCTCCTCGTCAGTTATTTGCAGTTTAAATGTGTACATTTTTGATCGTAATCCAATAAAATGTGTAATTATTTTCCCATTTGCCTCATCCTTCATTAATCCGGGGATTTTTTTATTTAACCTTTCTATTTCGTATGGGTTGTTTTCGGCATAGTCTGAGGTATCGAATTTACTTGGATGCGCCTGTAAAACCTCTCTATATGCATCTGAACATTGCAATTCATAAATAAAGCTATCTGTATCCATGTACAGCAATGAACAGTTTTTCTCTCCCATCGTTGGAAGCATAAAGTTGTAGTGAAAATCATACATACATAATTTGGATATATCGAGGATTGCTGCGCCTATATACAGGGGTTTATTAAAACATACCTCTGCTTTCTTTAGTTCAATGGCAACCAAATTTTCGCTAAAGATCGTACGACTGTGAAATCGACTACTTGCAATCAGATTTCTGGCTCCGTACCTTCCATGCCACTTTTTACATAATTTTACAATACGATGACGTCTTATGTTCTCCATGGTCTTGCCGAACACAGCATTATTCATCAATTTGAACAAATTTTTCTCAAAACTGTTGGTGGCTGCCGCCCGTAAATTTGTATTTAACTCGATATACGGTCGCAGCCACGCAGATTGATTAAATTTCAAAACTTTATGTATCTTTGTTAAAATTAACCCGTTGGCTAATGCCTGTTTAAGATTTCTATAATGCATAATATATTTGGTTTTGTGATATAAGGTTGGTATTAACTTTGGCAATTTTGAACCGGGCGGAATGCGGTGTTCGGCAGCAAATGGAAAATCTTTATGTTTGTCGTGTAATTCGCGTGGATACTCCAAGTCAACTTGGAAAAAATAGCCCTCCTTTGCATCATCCTGTATTGACATAATATCTATATGGCCTTCGGGAAGATTACCAACACCAAATTTGGTTACGTCTTCAATCCACTTGAATCCTCCTATTGGTAAAGCTTCACTCATGGCCCAGCCATACAGATTGTTTACATCTAAATAGAGGATGTACTTAGAGGGCCGTGTGGGATCATACGACGAAATGTATTTGTTGTTGGCCTCCGAATATCTGTTGCTACAAACAGATATCCCACCTCTTATGGCTTTTTCCATAAACAAGATCATATCCACATCTTTTAGCAATTCTAATTTACATTGTGTGTATCTCAACATACAATCCCAAGTGTATCCTGGCATAGTATAATACCATGCTGGATCTAATTTATATGTGTCTCGACATTTTTGTCGAAACTGCTCAAACACATCAGCCAACAGCAGAATATCTGTTTTTAAATACAAATCGCTGTATTCCCCCAAATTTTTACAATTAAATTTCTGCCAAACATTTTGGGCATGAGCATACTTCTCTTCACTAATGTATTCATTATTTAACTTATTATAAAAATGGTTAATTGTGGGTAAAGAAGTTTCATCCAATTTTTCCAAACTATCAATATAATCGTAACAAAATACTCCTTTACAAGTTAACAAATTAAATGTATCATTATCTAATTGACTAAATTCTCGTTTTAAAATCTTCTTTTCTGATATATCTAAAAGAGATGCCAATTCATCGAGTGAAGCTCCCATAAATCTAAGTGAATCAATAAATCGTAATTTAATTTGATGTTCGTCAGATTGTAATGTAAATGAAATATATTTTTCTTTATTAATGGGAAGTAAGCTCAAGTTCCCATGCTTGCAAAGATCTATAATCATAAAATGCGAGTCGTAGCCACTAAAATTATGAAATACGATTGGGACGACAAACAATTTTTTAAAGTTCAAATTACATGCTTGGTGCGCAAATCCCCGTACTTGTCCCGTAAAATGATCGTGATCTACAACAATTGTATCTGTAGCCAAAAAGCGTTTTTCGCAAATATGGCACAAAGTTGCTCCATTTGTTTTGGGCTTTTCGACCATAGGTACAATTGTCTTTATTTTGGAATTTACAAATGTGGAAATTTCGGCCATTTCTTTTGCGAACCACTCCATGCAATTTTCACCTCTATAGCTATTAAAATAAGATAAACTATCATCGTAAGCACATTTCAAATAATAACCTGCACTAAAAGGTACATGTTTCTGATATTTTGCTGTTTTACTCAATGAGACATTTGAATCTGTAAAATTATGTAATTGGCATTTAAAATCAGCATAAACTATAAACGGAGTTGTTTGTTTGTATGTAAAATTGCGAAAAGCCACATGATCGTATTTAGGAACAGTCATTTTGCATTTATTCATATCTGAACACATTTCTTCGTGCTCTGCTAGTTTGCTTTCGCTGTGAAAATAGTTTAAACAACGATCGCAAATATATTTTTTACGTGTGTTTTTGTTCAATTGTGATTTTACTAATTTTCCCAAATCTTTAATCCAACAATAATGAAGGCGTATTTCAATCTGATCGTCATCATCTTCTGGAGGAGCATCGTAATCGTTTAACTTTGGGAAATATTTATCCTGTATTAGGAGCAAATTAACATGCTTTTCCATCTTTTGCGGTGTCAGTCTGGCAGGTACTACTTCATAAAATTGTTTATCCTTCACTACGTTTAATTCTAATGCAAACACATTGACAGATATGGCGTTTGATTTTTCGAATTTTGAAATTTGGTTTAATGGCATTGGGCTTTCTAATTTGTCTGTTTGCAAAACAGTAGAATAATGTGGATATTTCGAAACTCGTTGTGGATCCTTAGTAACAGGATACAGAGCGCTAACAATCGACCAATAAAAACAAGCCTGATCAACGTTATGCACATTAATACAAGCCTTTTTATTGCTAATCTCTTTTGGCAAGTCAATGAACGATGAACCGTTTCCTATTTCTACTTTATTAATATTGACTTCTAATGAGATTACTTTAGACAGAGCAGCACCCGAATCTTTTTCTGCAAATTCAGACAGCTTTGTAAAAATTTTATCCTTAACATTTTCACTAAACCAAAGATGTAAATCGGTCGATGTATCTATAATAGCATTTTTAGTGTTAAAATATTTTAAATCTAAACTTTCGGTATCACTTGATTTTTTAATGAATTCGCCGCAAAATGTAGTATTAACTTTAAGAATTCTATTTGTTTTTAAAATAATTTTAATTTTTCTACTAAAAATAATATAACAATCATTTAGGAACTGTGTTAAGTCCTTATGCACTAAATTAACTATAACTCCAGTTTTAATTCGACTAGTAAAACACGAAATAACATTTTCCCATTTAACTCTATTGCGTAATTTTGAATTAAGCCCCAACCCAACGTACTTATTATTGAAATTTAAAATAATTTGCCTAAAATGCTTAAAATGTCCTATGTAAGTTTGCAATTTTCTAACTGTTCCTACGGATAGTTTACTATTTTTAATTACTTTACTACATCTAAAAATTTGACTATTTACCCGTCTTGTCCAAACTTTATGATCTCTTTCAGTGAATTTATCGAAAATTATTTTACTAAGCTTTTTAATAATGTGCATCAAATCATCAGACTGTTTAATCACTTGTTTTATATGCATGGCTACTCACACAGACAAACAATAAGAAAAAATCACTTACCTTATTCAACTATCTTAAAGGATGCTAGGAGTCTGCTTTTTCCAATATCAACTTCCCCTTCGTATATCAGCGAATAGTTTCCGCTGTTGAGGTCCGTTATTGCTGCTTGGTAGGCTTTGGTTACCCGCTGTGGTAAGAAAACAACTTCAGCGCCCAAATCCAGCAGAACTGTATCCCCAAATTGTGTTGTTACCACCTTTGCACTGCGAATGGTAAATTTTTCTCCAATTTGCAGATCTTTAAAATTTTTTATTGGCTTACGTTCTGCAACCAAGGATGAATTATTTAGTTTTGATAGATCCATCTACAACAACAATAGAACAAACTATAGTTTTTCCGCTTAACGTGAATGGAGAGATGCATTACATACTCGGCAATAGAGAAGAACCATATACTACAAGAAATCGAAATACGAACAGCGGAGAATACTTCTTATAAAAAATAGCAGACGTGAAATGTTTTACAACACCCAAATAGATAAAAAGGACATAATAAATACTGCATGAAATACGAACAGAGAGATGTACAATTCTCATAAAATACAATGATAAAAAGGACATAAAAAATACATAGAAATATACATTTTTCATAAAATACTGCATGAAATACGAACAGAGAGATGTACAATTCTCATAAAATACAATGATAAAAAGGACATAATAAATACATAGAAATATACAAAAGACAAAAACCGCTTACCTTTATCAGATATATGTAAGTCACTGCACACCGTATTGACTACTGCGAACTTGTTGTTGTTGTATGTTTGTGATGCGAACTGTGACACCGTATGCGCTCCTCGGTCTTTTAAAGAACAGAGCAGCATATCGCCCCACGCGAGCCCAAGTTGCGTCAACCTAATGCGCCTACGGTACCATCAACTGATTCGTTTCATTGATAAGCAACACCTTGTGTTCTAGAAATGCTCATATTTATATATTTATTTTTATTTCTTCAACTAATTTTTATGGTATACAATAAATAGATATTGCGGTAAGCGAATCGTTGTTATCAATTTAGAATTTTGTTGATGTGGTTGCTGATATCATCATACATTTTACAAAATGTAGCAACTGCGGTTTTCTTTCCGGTGTACTTGTTTTTCCAATGATTAAAATAAAATTTGTCATCACACTTGTTTACGTGTTTTGAATTATGCGGTACCGCGTTATCACGAGGCTTCATCCGGTTTTGCTAACAAATGCACTATCTTTTAACATATTTAATATACACTCGCGATCATAAAATCCGGGTCATCTTGAAAATTTCAAGTTTCTTCAATATTTTTGCCTCTGGTGCAGTAATAACCTTTTTTTTGGCTAATGTATTTTTTATTTGTCATCAATGTTTGTTTTGAAAGAAAAAAAATGGTTTTTTATTGTTTTTATTGAAAAAAAACAGAAAACAAATCAAATTGTTGATAAAACAGACATACGAAAAAATATGGAAAATACAGAATGTGGTAAAAAATCAGTGAAATTTCAATGACCAATATTGTGTGTTGCCTCCCCTTGCTCTAATAACCTCTTGCAGACGACGGGGCATACTCTCAATTTTTCTCCGGATTACATGTTGTGGTATGTTATTCCACTCACTCACTAACAGATCCTTAAGCTCCTGTGCGTTGTTAGGAGGAGGTGTATGGGTTTGAATACGTTTTTTCAAATCGTCCCAGAGATGTTCGATGGGATTCAGGTCCGGAGACCTAGCTGGCCAGGCTACCCTCGTAATTACAACTTCGTCCAAGCATTATATACTGATCCTGGCAACGTGCGATCGCACGTTGTCCTGCATAAAAACGGCGTTTTCTCCAAGACCTGCCATGTTGGGCATACCATGTTCTTCCGGAATCTCCGTAATGTACCTTCGTGCAGTTAGGGACCCATTTTCGATGAAGGGTAATTCTGTGTGGAAGTCGGAAGATATACCTCCCCAAGCCATGACCGAGCCTCCACCAAATGGCATTCTTGGAGCAATGCAAGCTTGTGAAAATCGTTCACCGGTTCTCCTCCAAACTCTTCCACGTCCATCGGATCCAGTTAGTCAGAAACGGGATTCATCTGAGAATAACACTTTGCTACAATCGTTAATTTCCCAATGCGCGTATTGTCGAGCAAAAGCTAGTCGTGCAACTCGAGGCACCCGGCGAAGTGGCGGTCCTCTAGCCATTACCCGAGAAAATAGTCAAGAAGAACGAAGTCTTCTTCTGACTGTTGCAACACTAAAATTGCGATTTCGTACTTACTCTAGACGATTTTAATGCATAACCGCTGTTGAGGTCCGGTTTTCTAAAGACTGAAACACAAGGAAACGGTCATCTAGTGCCGTGGTCGTTGTTCTTCGTCCAGAGCCAGGTCGCCTGGTTAGCAAACTTGCCTCCTGAAAGCGTTGAAGCACTCGTTGAACCGTAGAAAGGCTTACGCCAACAGTTCTTGCGACTTGCCGTTGGGTGTGACCGTCTTCCACAAGTGCAACAATTTGTGCCGTTTCAACAGTCAAAGGCATTTTTGTCAAAAAATAAACACTAATAATGGCACGAATAAACACTAATGGTGGCAATAATAAACGTTTGTCCGTTGAATTTTAACAGAAAGTCGAAGCACAAACGAGACATTTAAAACAAGCGGAGTTACAGGTAGCGTTCATTTTGGGAAGTGTGCACTTTACTGCGAAATTGGCACTATTGGAATTCTTTGTTACAAAGGAAACCGCAACAATTCTCAGAAACATGCATTAGTTTGTATTTGTGTTATTATTATTTACGATAAAGCTCGTTAAAAATGAAATATCGGTGATTTTCAAGGTGACCCGGATTTTATGATCGCGAGTGTATTTCTGTATATAATTTCAATTCTTTGATTAATACTAATTTTATCCATATAATACATGCTTTATAAAAATACGGTTAATATTACACAAAAACTTCTTCAGTCAGAAGATGTGTGTGTTTGGATTTTTGTATAAATAACTGTATTAACAATTTTTGGAAATTAGTATAAATCAAGGTGCTTGTCTGTTTACATGCCTTATTGTTGCTCTCTGTATCTGTGTGTGTGTGCAGAGAATAGCACTCTGGAGTATGCTAGTTCTTTTCTTCAACGTTTCGGATACCTCTTCAGAAGTCTCTTACATTTATTCCTCTGGTTAGGATACACAATGCCTTATGAGACAATAAGTGAAACTATAAAACCTTGCGGTTGTATAGAAATATTCGAAATGAACGATTGGATCGATACTAGGACTGAGTACATATTATGTGAATCATGTAAAGAACAATTGACAAACCTGCGAATTGAAGATTAAAGGAGATTGGAAGCAGAACGAATACTTAGAGAAGAACGACTTTTACATATAAAAACGCAAATTGAGGCATTAACGGACGACGTTCAAATTAAATTACATCACATAATTAAAAATACTGATCGACGAAATACCCTTATCCGATATTTGAATAGAGGTTACCTGAGTAAAACGCTACTTGAACTACTAGGTTTTGTGAAAAAGGGACGATTTTGGCTGGCATATCCTAATCGCTTACTAAAGATGGAGGAAGATTATAAAGAAGTGCTTTTTTGGTACTAATGTAATGTAAATAAACCATACTTGTACATGTCTATGTCTTTTTTTGAATATAAAAGTTTCAGTGTTGTATATATAACTTGTAGCTATATGTAACTCAATAATAAAAGATATTTTAATGAAAGATATGTATATTTCTCCTACTCATTACTACTGAATATGTTCTACGTAGAATGTCACGTTTTATATGGCAAGTTTCTAGATAAATTTTATAAAGATATAATTTGTATTAGTACAAGAGAATTGGGAATTTGACGTTGGTTCGTTTTATGATGTTTTTAGCCATAAATAATGATCGTATCGCACTTGGTCGGTAATTTTCGTAATATACATGAAAATACCTTTCTAATGGTATACTGCACGGAGCACTTGGTGCAAAATTGAGCGAGTTAGGGTTTGCTAGAGATCAAACTGCGATAAGAGATTTTTCTATGCCAGTGGTTTTGTTTTGCCGTCAATAACAATAAATAAGCATTTATAGTTCGACCAAGTTATTACAACGGCTGTTATGACACCTTACCATATATCTTTTGAACGGATAAGCGGAAATCGACGTATGACCCATCAAATTAAAGGATTTTGAATGATGAATTACATTGTGATGTCTAATTTAATAAAATTCTATGTATAAGATCTCTTTGATACCCTGTTACATTCTGTATCGAATGTCACGTCATTTCACGTTCTATGTCGAATGTCACGTCCTGCGTCGAATGACACGTCCTGCGTCGAATGTCACGTGACATTTCATGTTCTGCGTCGAATGTCACGTCTTGCGTTGAATGTCACATAACTGTCACATAACTGTCACGTTCTACGTCGAATGTCACGTGACATTTCACGTTCCACGTCGAATGTCACGTCATTTCACGTTCTGCGTCGAATGTCACGACCTGCGTCGAATGTCACGTGACATTTCACGTTCTACGTCGAATGTCACGTCCTGCGTCGAATGTCACGTGACATTTCACGTTCTACGTCGAATGTCACGTCCTGCGTCGAATGTCACGTCATTTCACGTCTTGCGTTAAATGTCACATAACTGTCACGTTCTACGTCGAATGTCACGTTCTCTTAGGCACTGTACGGAAAAGAAGAAGAAGAAGAAGAAGAATGTTCATACTGATCGTTGACATGGCTTCTGTATCACTAACGCTTTCATTTGACACCTCATACGTCAAAATCAGGCCAATAGCAACGAAGATACGTTCTAGCGCCCATTTGGCACTGCTGCCATCTTTGTTTTTTGTCTCCCTGCCTTCTCCCCGTTCCAACGAGCCCTCGTACGCCCCGATCGGACCAATAGAAACAAAAATATGACGTAATGACCTTTTGGCATGCTCCGATGCGCACGGCACATACTGCGTTCAACCCCATTTTTCATCCCCTTTCCAACGAGCCCTCTTACGTCATCCTACGTTAACCCGTTTGGAACTTACGACCGGGGGTTGCGATTTTAGGGGTTGCAATTTAGGGGATGCGCCAGGACATACATAGCCTATCTACTCTTATCTCTGCAGGCCGAACGGACACACACACACTCACACACACACACATACACTCTTAACCTCTCGACTCCTACCCATTAGTCGCCTCTTACGACATTAAGGGACTTCTTGCCACGGACGTATTCTTATCTCTGCGAGCCGAACGGACAAACACACACACTAACTCACACACGCACGCTCACACGCAGACACACACACGCACACACGCACACGCACACGCACACACTCTCCACCTCTCGACTCCTACCTATTAGTCGCCTCTTACGACAGGCAGGGCCTTCTTGCCTCGGCCGTGTTCTTATCTCTGCAAGCCGAACGGACACACACACATACTCACACACGCACACACACACGCACACACGCACACACACATACACTCTTCACCTCTCGACTCCAACCTATTAGTCGCCCCTTACAACAGGCAGGGCCTTCTTGCCACAACCATGTTCTTATCTCTGCGAGCCGAACGGACATACACACACACTCACACACACGCACGCTCACACGCAGACACACACACGCACACACGCACATGCACACGCACAGGCACACACTCTCCACCTCTCGACTCCTACCTATTAGTCGCCTCTTACGACAGGCAGGGCCTTCTTGCCTCGGCCGTGTTCTTATCTCTGCAAGCCGAACGGACACACACACATACTTACACACGCACACACACACGCACACACGCACACACACATACACTCTTCACCTCTCGACTCCTACCTATTAGTCGCCTCTTACGATAGGAAGGGCCTTCTTGCCTCGGCCGTATTCTTATCTCTGCTAGCCAAACGGACATACACACATACACACACACTCACACACGCACACACACGCACACAGGCACACACACACATACACTCTTCACCTCTCGACTCCTACCCATTAGTCGCCTCTTACGACAGGCAGGGCCTTCTTGCCACGGCCGTGTTCTTATCTCTGCGAGCCGACCGCACACACAAAAACTCACACACACACATACACACACACTTACACGCACACAGGCACACACGCACACACGCACACACACACGCACACGCACACGCACACGCACACGCACACACTCTCCACCTCTCGACTCCTACCTATTAGTCGTCTCTTAGGACAGGCAGGGCCTTCTTGCCTCGGCCGTGTTCTTATCTCTGCAACCGAACGGACACACACACACATACTCACACACGCACACACACACGCACACACATACACTCTTAACCTCTCGACTCCTACCCATTACTTGCCTCTTACGACATTCAGGGACTTCTTGCCACGGACGTATTCTTATCTCTGCAAGCCGAACAGACACACACACATACTCACACACGCGCACACACACGCACACACGCACACACACATACACTCTTCACCTCTCGACTCCTACCTATTAGTCGCCCCTTACAACAGGCAGGGCCTTGCTACAGACATGTTCTTATCTCTGCGAGCCGAACGGACATACACACAAACTCACACACACACGCACGCTCATACGCAGACACACACACGAACACACGCACACGCACACGCACACACATACACTCTTCACCTCTTCGCCTTATTCTTCTCTTACTTCAGGCAGGGCCTTCTTGCCTCGGCCGTATTCTTATCTCTGCAAGCCAAGCGGACACACAGACATATACACACACACTCACACACGCACAAACACACGCGCACGCGCACGCACACACACATACACTCTTCACCTCTCGACTCCTATTCATTAGTCGCCTCTTACGACAGGCAGGGACTTCTTGCCACGGCCGTGTTCTTATCTCTGCAAGCCGAACGGACACACACACACTCACACACACACACACGCACACACTCACACACACACACAAATACACTCTTCACCTCTCGACTCCTAATCATTAGTCGCCTCTTACGACAGGCATGGACATATTGCCTCAGCCGTATTCTAATCTCTGCGAGCCGAACGTACACACACATACTCACACACGCACACACACACGCACACACGCACACACACATACACTCTTCACCTCTCGACTCCTACCCATTAGTCGCATCTTACGACAGGCAGGAACTTCTTGCCACGGCCGAGTTATTATCTCTGTGAGCCGAACGGACACACAAATACATACACACACACACACTTACACACGCACACACAAAGGAACAAACACACACACACACATACACTCTTTATCTCTCGACTCCTACCAATTAGTCGCTCCTTACAGCAAGCATGGCCTTCTTGCCACGGCCGTATTCTTATCTATGCAAGCCGAACGGACACACACACCCATACACACACACACACACACTTACACACGCACAAACACATACACACGTACACACAAACGAACACACGCACACATACACGTACACTCTTTATCTCTCGACTCCTACCCATTAGTCGCTCCTTACAGCAAGCATGGCCTTCTTGCCTCGGCCGTATTCTTATCTCTGCAAGCCAAACAGACACACACACATACACACACACTTACACACGCACACACACGCACACACACACACACACACACACACATACACTCTTCACCTCTCGCGTCCTACCCATTATTCTTCTCTTACGATAGGCAGGGCCTTCTTGCCTCGGTCGTGTTCTTATTTCTGCAAGCCGAACTAACACACACACATACTCACACACGCACACACACACGCACACACGCACACACACACATACACTCTTCACCTCCCGACTCCTACTTACTAGTCGCCCCTTACAAGAGGCAGATCCTTCTTGCCTCGGCCGTATTCTTATCTCTGCAAGTCAAACGGACACACACACATACACACACACTCGCACACGCACACACACGCACACAGGCATACACACACACATACACTCTTCACCTCTCGACTCCTACCCATTAGTCGCCTCTTACGACAGGCAGGGCCTTCTTGCCACGGCCGTGTTCTTATCTCTGCGAGCCGACCGCACACACACACTTACACACACACATACACACACACTTACACGTACACAGGCACACACGCACACGTGCACACGCACACGCAAACGCACACACTCTCCACCTCTCGACTCCTATCCATTAGTCGCCTCTTAAGACAGGCAGGGCCTCCTTGTTACGGACGTATTCTTATCTCGGCGGGCCGAACGGACACAAACACACTCACACACACACACACACATACACTCTTAACCTCTCGACTCCTACCCATTAGTCGCCCCTTACAACAGGCAGGGCCTTCTTGCCACAGCCATGTTCTTATCTCTGCGAGCCGAACGGACATACACACACACCCACACACACGCACGCTCACACGCAGACACACACACGCACACGCACACGCACACACTCTCCACCTCTCGACTCCTACCTGTAAGTCGCCTATTACGACAGGCAGGGCCTTCTTGCCTCGGCCGTGTTCTTATCTCTGCAAGCCGAACGGACACACACACACATACTCACACACGCACACACACACGCACACACGCACACACACATACACTCTTCACCTATCGACTCCTACCTATTAGTCGCCTCTTACGATAGGCAGGGCCTTCTTGCCTCGGTCGTGTTCTTATTTCTGCAAGCCGAACTAACACACACACATACTCACACACGCACACACACACGCACACACATACACACACACATACACTCTTCACCTGTCGACTCCTACCCATTAGTCGCCTCTTACGACAGGCAGGAACTTCTTGCCACGGCCGAGTTCTTATCTCTGTGAGCCGAACGGACACACACACTGACACACACACGCACGCACACACACACACACACACACACACACAAATACACTCTTCACATCTCGACTCCTACCCATTAGTCGCCTCTTACGAAAGGCAGGGCCTTCTTGCCACGGCCGTGTTCTTATCTCTGCAAGCCGAACGGACACACACACATACTCACACACGCACACACACACACACACACACGCACATAGGCACACACACACACATACACTCTTCACCTCTCGACTCCTACCTATTAGTAGCCTCTTACGATAGGCAGGGCCTTCTTGCCTCGGCCGTATTCTTATCTCTGCAAGTC
The DNA here is from genome assembly GCF_040954645.1 of Diabrotica undecimpunctata. Classification (NCBI taxonomy): domain Eukaryota; kingdom Metazoa; phylum Arthropoda; class Insecta; order Coleoptera; family Chrysomelidae; genus Diabrotica; species Diabrotica undecimpunctata. The sequence goes on from NW_027312025.1 coordinate 27,811, forward strand.
GAAGGGACACACACACATACTCACACACGCACACACACACGCACACACGCACACACACACATACACTCTTCACCTCTCGACTCCTACCTATTAGTCGCCTCTTACGATAGGCAGGGCCTTCTTGCCTCGGTCGTGTTCTTATTTCTGCAAGCCGAACTAACACACACACATACTCACACACGCACACACACACGCACACAGGCACCCACACACATACACTCTTCACCTCCCGACTCCTACTTATTAGTCGCCCCTTACAAGAGGCAGATCCTTCTTGCCTCGGCCGTATTCTTATCTCTGCAAGCCAAACGGACACACACACATACACACACACTCACACACGCACACACACGCACACAGGCACACACACACACACACATACACTCTTCACCTCTCGACTCCTACCCATTAGTCGCCCCTTACGACTGGCAGGGCCTTCTTGCCACGGCCGTGTTCTTATCTCTGCGAGCCGACCGCACACACACACACTCACACACACACATACACACACACTTACACGCACACAGGCACACACGCACACACGCACACGCAAACGCACACGCACTCGCACACGCACACACTCTCCACCTCTCGACTCCTATCCATTAGTCGCCTATTAAGACAGGCAGGGCCTTCTTGCCACGGACGCATTCTTATCTCTGCAGGCCGAACGGACACACACACACTCACACACACACACATACACTCTTAACCTCTCGACTCCTACCCATTAGTCGCCTCTTACGACATTAAGGGACTTCTTGCCACGGACGTATTCTTATCTCTGTGAGCCGAACGGACATACACACACACTCACACACACACGCACGCTCACACGCAGACACACACACGCACACACGCACACGCACACGCACACGCACACACTCTTAACCTCTCGACTCCTACCCATTAGTCGCCCCTTACAACAGGCAGGGCCTTCTTGCCACAGCCATGTTCTTATCTCTGCGAGCCGAACGGACATACACACACACCCACACACACGCACGCTCACACGCAGACACACACACGCACACGCACACGCACACACTCTCCACCTCTCGACTCCTACCTGTAAGTCGCCTATTACGACAGGCAGGGCCTTCTTGCCTCGGCCGTGTTCTTATCTCTGCAAGCCGAACGGACACACACACACATACTCACACACGCACACACACACGCACACACGCACACACACATACACTCTTCACCTATCGACTCCTACCTATTAGTCGCCTCTTACGATAGGCAGGGCCTTCTTGCCTCGGTCGTGTTCTTATTTCTGCAAGCCGAACTAACACACACACATACTCACACACGCACACACACACGCACACACATACACACACACATACACTCTTCACCTGTCGACTCCTACCCATTAGTCGCCTCTTACGACAGGCAGGAACTTCTTGCCACGGCCGAGTTCTTATCTCTGTGAGCCGAACGGACACACACACTGACACACACACGCACGCACACACACACACACACACACACACAAATACACTCTTCACATCTCGACTCCTACCCATTAGTCGCCTCTTACGAAAGGCAGGGCCTTCTTGCCACGGCCGTGTTCTTATCTCTGCAAGCCGAACGGACACACACACATACTCACACACGCACACACACACACACACACACACGCACATAGGCACACACACACACATACACTCTTCACCTCTCGACTCCTACCTATTAGTAGCCTCTTACGATAGGCAGGGCCTTCTTGCCTCGGCCGTATTCTTATCTCTGCAAGTCGAAGGGACACACACACATACTCACACACGCACACACACACGCACACACGCACACACACACATACACTCTTCACCTCTCGACTCCTACCTATTAGTCGCCTCTTACGATAGGCAGGGCCTTCTTGCCTCGGTCGTGTTCTTATTTCTGCAAGCCGAACTAACACACACACATACTCACACACGCACACACACACGCACACAGGCACCCACACACATACACTCTTCACCTCCCGACTCCTACTTATTAGTCGCCCCTTACAAGAGGCAGATCCTTCTTGCCTCGGCCGTATTCTTATCTCTGCAAGCCAAACGGACACACACACATACACACACACTCACACACGCACACACACGCACACAGGCACACACACACACACACATACACTCTTCACCTCTCGACTCCTACCCATTAGTCGCCCCTTACGACTGGCAGGGCCTTCTTGCCACGGCCGTGTTCTTATCTCTGCGAGCCGACCGCACACACACACACTCACACACACACATACACACACACTTACACGCACACAGGCACACACGCACACACGCACACGCAAACGCACACGCACTCGCACACGCACACACTCTCCACCTCTCGACTCCTATCCATTAGTCGCCTATTAAGACAGGCAGGGCCTTCTTGCCACGGACGCATTCTTATCTCTGCAGGCCGAACGGACACACACACACTCACACACACACACATACACTCTTAACCTCTCGACTCCTACCCATTAGTCGCCTCTTACGACATTAAGGGACTTCTTGCCACGGACGTATTCTTATCTCTGTGAGCCGAACGGACATACACACACACTCACACACACACGCACGCTCACACGCAGACACACACACGCACACACGCACACGCACACGCACACGCACACACTCTCCACCTCTTGACTCCTACCTATTAGTCGCCTCTTACGACAAGCAGGGCCTTCTTGCCTCGGCCGTGTTCTTATCTCTGCAAGCCGAACGGACACACACACATACTCACACACGCACACACACACGCACACACGCATACACACATACACTCTTCACCTCTCGACTCCTACCTATTAGTCGCCCCTTACAACAGGCAGGGCCTTCTTGCCACAGCCATGTTCTTATCTCTGCGAGCCGAACGGACATACACACACACTCACACACACACGCACGCTCACACGCAGACACACACACGCACACACGCACACGCACACGCACTGGCACACACTCTCCACCTCTCGACTCCTACCTATTAGTCGCCTCTTACGACAGGCAGGGCCTTCTTGCCTCGGCCGTGTTCTTATCTCTGCAAGCCGAACGGACACACACACACATACTCACACACGCACACACACACGCACACACGCACACACACATACACTCTTCACCTATCGACTCCTACCTATTAGTCGCCTCTTACGATAGGCAGGGCCTTCTTGCCTCGGTCGTGTTCTTATTTCTGCAAGCCGAACTAACACACACACATACTCACACACGCACACACACACGCACACACATACACACACACATACACTCTTCACCTGTCGACTCCTACCCATTAGTCGCCCCTTACAAGAGGCAGATCCTTCTTGCCTCGGCCGTATTCTTATCTCTGCAAGCCAAACGGACACACACACATACACACACACTCACACACGCACACACACGCACACAGGCACACACACACACACACACATACACTCTTCACCTCTCGACTCCTACCCATTAGTTGCCCCTTACGACTGGCAGGGCCTTCTTGCCACGGCCGTGTTCTTATCTCTGCGAGCCGACCGCACACACACACACTCACACACACACATACACACACACTTACACGCACACAGGCACACACGCACACACGCACACGCAAACGCACACGCACTCGCACACGCACACACTCTCCACCTCTCGACTCCTATCCATTAGTCGCCTATTAAGACAGGCAGGGCCTTCTTGCCACGGACGCATTCTTATCTCTGCAGGCCGAACGGACACACACACACTCACACACACACACATACACTCTTAACCTCTCGACTCCTACCCATTAGTCGCCTCTTACGACATTAAGGGACTTCTTGCCACGGACGTATTCTTATCTCTGTGAGCCGAACGGACATACACACACACTCACACACACACGCACGCTCACACGCAGACACACACACGCACACACGCACACGCACACGCACACGCACACACTCTTAACCTCTCGACTCCTACCCATTAGTCGCCCCTTACAACAGGCAGGGCCTTCTTGCCACAGCCATGTTCTTATCTCTGCGAGCCGAACGGACATACACACACACCCACACACACGCACGCTCACACGCAGACACACACACGCACACGCACACGCACACACTCTCCACCTCTCGACTCCTACCTGTAAGTCGCCTATTACGACAGGCAGGGCCTTCTTGCCTCGGCCGTGTTCTTATCTCTGCAAGCCGAACGGACACACACACACTTGCCTCTGCCGTGTTCTTATCTCTGCAAGCCGAACGGACACACACACACATACTCATACACGCACACACACACGCACACACGCACACACACATACACTCTTCACCTATCGACTCCTACCTATTAGTCGCCTCTTACGATAGGCAGGGCCTTCTTGCCTCGGTCGTGTTCTTATTTCTGCAAGCCGAACTAACACACACACATACTCACACACGCACACACACACGCACACACATACACACACACACATACACTCTTCACCTGTCGACTCCTACCCATTAGTCGCCTCTTACGACAGGCAGCAACTTCTTACCACGGCCGAGTTCTTATCTCTGTGAGTCGAACGGACACACACACTGACACACACACGCACGCACAAACACACACACACACACACACAAATACACTCTTCACCTCTCGACTCCTACCCATTAGTCGCCTCTTACGAAAGGCAGGGCCTTCTTGCCAGGACCGTGTTCTTATCTCTGCAAGCCGAACGGACACACACACATACTCACACACGCACACACACACACACACGCACACAGGCACACACACACACACATACACTCTTCACCTCTCCACTCCTACCTATTAGTAGCCTCTTACGATAGGCAGGGCCTTCTTGCCTCGATCGTGTTCTTATTTCTGCAAGCCGAACTAACACACACACATACTCACACACGCAAATACACACGCACACACGCACACACACATATACACTCTTCACCTCTCGACTCCTACCTATTAGTCGCCTCTTACGATAGGCAGGGCCTTCTTGCCTCGGTCGTGTTCTTATTTCTGCAAGCCGAACTAACACACACACATACTCACACACGCACACACACACGCACACACATAGACACACACATACACTCTTCACCTGTCTACTCCTACCCATTAGTCGCCTCTTACGACAAGCAGGAACTTCTTGCCACGGCCGAGTTCTTATCTCTGTGAGCCGAATGGACACACACATACATACACATACACACACTCACACACGCACAAACACACACACACCCACACACGCACACACACACATACACTATTCACCTCTCGACTCCTACCGATTAGTCGCCCCTTACAAGAGGCAGGGCCTTCTTGTCACGGCCGTGTTCTTATCTCTGCAAGCCGACTGGACACACACACACACACTCACACACGCACATACACGCACACACAGACACACAAATACACTCTTCACCTCTCGACTCCTACCTATTAGTCGCCTCTTACGACAGGCAGGGCCTTCTTGCCTCGGCCGTGTTCTTATCTCTGCAAGCCGAACGGACACACACACATATTCGTTGCTTGCAAGCAACGAAACTCACAAAAAGAAATTCCAATCCCTTGTATCTAAGAAAAAATCACATTCCACCACTTCTACTTCTCTTTCACCTCTTACTAACACCGTCGTTAATCTTTCTTCTTACCAATTAACAAGTTCAGAAAGCAGTCTTCTATCTAAAGGTCTTAATTTTGCTATCACTCCTTCCAGAATTCCTACCGAAGAAATAGTTTCAAATGTGGAAGCGGCACTCCGCACAATTCCCAAAATTCCAGCCGACCGTATCCGCTTTGACGTCGCTAAATGTCTTGATACAGCCAAAATCCCTACTTCCAATATATCTCGTGAGGAATTCATAGCTCTCAACAATCTCCGTTCTCTTTCTGAGATAATAATCCTTCCTGCAGACAAAGGTAATGCCACAGTCATCCTGGATACTCCTTCCTACATAGAGAAAGTAAACGTCTTACTTAGGGATACATCCTGTTATAACACAATTTCTCGAGACCCCACTCCTAGAGTCGAACGCGAAATTTTCCATGCCATCAAACAATCCGATCTTTCCGATGATGTTAAGAAGTCCATAGTTCCGAAAAACTCCATCTGCCCCAGAATTTACGGTCTTCCCAAAATCCATAAAGACAACGTACCTCTTCGTCCCATTGTGACTACGATTAACTCTCCTACCTACAAACTCGCAAAGTACTTGTCGAATCAGTTTAAGACCTATACTGGTCGTACCTCTTCTTATGTCCGAAATTCCACACATTTCATCACCTTAATCTCCTCCCTCACGGTCGATCCCCAAGACATTCTCGTCAGTTTCGATGTATCATCCCTATTTACCAATATCCCCATACATGACTCTCTAGTTGTTCTGCGAGATCACTTGACCAATGATAACAAGTCTTTGGTTTTGGCAGATCTTGCGGAAAAATGCCTCCTTTCAACATATTTTTCTTTTAGAGGCAATTTCTACAAACAAATATCTGGAACACCAATGGGTTCTCCCCTTTCCCCTGTCATTGCTGACATTTTCATGGAAGCTTTTGAGTCTTTAGCCCTAGAATCTTACCCCTTAAAACCAAAAGTCTGGTTCCGCTACGTTGATGATACATTTATCATCTGGCCTCATGGTCAACATACCCTTTCTCCCTTCCTAGATCATCTTAACTCACAACATCCGAGTATAAAATTCACAATGGAAGTAGAAAATAATCGGTCCCTTCCCTTTCTCGATGTATTAGTCACCTCCAAGCCCAATGGCCGATGGGGTCACTCTGTTTATAGAAAAAAGACTCACACGAATCGTTACCTACATGCTTCATCACACCACCATCCTGCCCAAAAGAATTCTGTGATCAACTCTCTCATCCATCGGGCCATTTCGATTTCTGAACCTGACAACCTTAGAGAAGAACTTGGCCATCTGCAAAAAACCCTTGTCGCCAACGGTTACTCCAAGTCCACAATTCAAAATATTACACACCGACATCTACATCCCCCTTTACACCCTAGGACGACAAATTCAGAATCTTCGGGTAATACTCCTGTGGCTTTTCTTCCGTATATTCGAAGTGTCACTGATAGGATTGGCAAAATTCTTCGCAAAGAAGGTATCAGGACTACTTTTCGACCACCCAAGAAAATCTCACAATATCTACCCTCTCCTAAGGATCCATTACCGCCCCTATCTTCCTGTGGTGTCTATTCTATTCCTTGTTCATGTGGACAAGTGTATATTGGCGAAACTGGTCGTTCCGTCAAAACTCGGATTCAAGAGCATCAAAGATGCATTCGATCAGGTCTTTTCTCCCATTCTGCAGTTGCAGAACACTGCCAAGAAACCGGTCATTCCATATTGTTCGAAAAAACCCATATTATTTCTAAGAGCCCCTTCTTTTATTCCAGGAAAATCCGCGAATCTCTAGAGATCCGAAAAAATCCACATAATATCAATCGAGAGGAAGGATACTACTGGTCTCCCATCTGGAATCCCAGTCTAGAGCCGCCGTCCGGTCCCGCTACCACAATGCAGCCACATGATTGGCCAGCGCGCGCTTCTTGACGTTCGCGCCACGGAGTGTGCCGATACGTCCCGACACGACAGGTCATCGCGACTATAAATAGAGCGGTAGCGGAGTAATCGTCGGATTCACTCCCTTCCTCTCGACGCGTTAGTGTTCTGAGCTGTTGGACGTGAATCCCTGTCCTGGCATTTGGTTTTCACCTCTGGCTGCGTTGAGTAGTTGAGTTACTGTGACCAAATGCCCATCTTGGTAGTTAGTATTCGCCTCTGGTTGCGTTGAGTAACTGAGTTACCGTTGCTAACTACCCATCTTCCTGTCTTTTGTTTCTTTTTTGTTCTCCTGAAGAAGCTACATACAATTGTAGCGAAACGTCGAGATGAACCCACTTTTGGGTCACTCACAAATGACACGGTCCAAACCCGGAAGACGAATAAACTATAAAAATTACAATGGTATTATGTTATTGGTAAACCAGTGACGTAGACGATCCACATTTCTTTCGGTACATGAAAATAATCCAGCGGCATGACATGGGTTTGCAGTAGGGCCAACATTTCCAGTAGCACGAGGCGTACCATCAAACTTGCAAACATCAATAATAATGGGAAAAACTCCAAAAACGTGACGTTTCTTATCCAAATATTCTGCTTTTTGTTCTCCTCGAACGTAGATGTAATCTGCTGCATACAACAACTTGGTTTCTAGTATTTCATTGATTTTGGACAATTCTACTTGCCCATCAGAGTATCAAATTCCAAGCAGTTTTTTCTCCACGTATGAGGCAGTCTTCCTATCTCCATTAGTTAGCGCATTAAATGGTTTCTGGGGCAAAAAGATGTAATGACTTCGTTTAAAACCTATTTCAATGGTAAGTTCTTTGGGAACAAACCATCCGTCCACATCGAATCCCTGAATGTCTACGAATGCTACTCTCATGATGACTGCTCGTTCACTACTGACAATTTATGCATCTAATTTAGACTTTTTACAATTTCGGTGAGAGGGAAGTACTCCATTACACAATCATGAATTATAATGCAATAAGCCTTGGTATTTTCGGGAAAACCATTATTCGCTTCAATATCGAGTTTTACGTCAACAGTGGATGCTTTCATGCTTTCTTCTTGTTTCGAACAATCGATGACAAACAATGCGTGATTCTTGAAAGCTGACAAATCGAGTAGAGGTCGCTTTTGTTGGGAATGTATGTAGCTAGGATAAAATTCGGTATAGTTGAAATAGGCCTCATTGTAGTCAGTTTTGCCAAAATCCAACTGCATTCTCTCGTTTGGCCAATATTCACCATTTAAAGATAATCTGATACTTTGAATATCGACATTGTCAAATAAGGTGGGATCAGCTGAATTCTTGTCACGTTTGTTGGTTTGAAAGAAAACAATGACATAACGGGGTCTTTCCACTGCATTGCTAGTTTTTACAGCCCAAACTTCACGTCTAGCGCCTTTGGTAAGTGCTGGTAATTCATGCAATTCCCACTTTCTAAACGGAATAACTATAGGTTGATCTTGTTGAATGGATTTCATAAGTTCCAATTTAATATCATCATTGGGAAATATGTGCTTGACTCTGAGCTCAATATTGGTAATGTTAATCAACAGTAGTAACTTGGCCTTGAGTTTTTTCTTTGACAATTATGCAATCGTTGTCGTTTCGAGCTCGAACTAGTCTTATTGTTTGACGGCCACACGTAATCAAAGGATAATCATTGAAAATGTTGAACACATGCTTAAGAGGCATCTGTATGTTGAATGAATGATCAGCAGCGTGTAGAATTGGATCCCTAGGGTAATTCCAACCTGCCATTGCCATATGACCGGAATCTTCTTGAGTATAACATGTCATAGCACGTACAGCGCTTACAATATCAGGATCCCGCACTGTTTCCATCTCCCTTGCGCTTTCGCTGTACGTACACAAATCCAAAAGAAAAGCACCAACATTATTTGCTAGTTTAACGTCACCAGTTCCGTTAATTGCGAGCGATCCTTTAATGCATAACATGGTTTCGCTCATTGCAAAGAACGAGTCGACTTGATTGATGCTAAATTCCACAATGTCATTGCAATTGAATGATTTGATGAATGGTGCATATGTTCGGTATTCGGCCTTTCGAATCGACTCGTCAAACATCGGCTTACGATAAATATCAAATATTGGAGGCATTATGCTGTTTGAACGTGATCGTTTTCCATACATAGTTGTCATGTTTTCAGTTTAAAACCAAGTGATTGCAAAAATAATTTGTTTGCAAACGTAAGATGTTGCCGCTTAGATGAAGACGTAAGATGTTGCCGCTTAGACGGTTGCTCAACTAATGGTGTACTATGAGCAGTAGATTGCCTTATTAATAATCCCATTTCCCTCTTGATCTAAGTTCCAGCACCAATGTGCTCTGTTCTCCTCTAAAGTTTACAGGTCGTCCTTCTTGATCGACAGCCAACACTGTGATATTGATAATTTCTCGTTGCGGTACAACAGGTAAATACAACAAATTGTGTGGAGTTTCGTCAATTGCGTACCCAGGATTTGATTGTATGACAAATTCGTAGATCGTGTGAGCAGGTCTGTTACCATCGAAGGCTCCGGTACTAATGTTGCATTCAAAGCGTATGCTAGATACTTTAATAATCCTAACAGGTCGATCTGAAGAATGCGTCTGTCCTGGATTTAGTATTGCAGGAGAAAATCCCAATACTGTACCAAGACTGTCAGGTTGCTTAAACGAAATCTTATATTTGCTGAAAATTTGACACTGCAACGTGTTATGGTTAGGTTTTAGACTAAATATCGTTTCGGGTTTAAGCACATTATCAGCACCCAATTTCTGTTGTATGTATTCTTCAATATCGGCAATTTCATAACATCCATCGGGAATATCAAATTGTTGCAATTTGTTTTTGTCATTGTAGTAATAAAACTTGGTATTTTCAATGTTTGGTATACTGTTGTAGGAATGGAAAAATCGAAGAGCTATCTCATAATCTTTGTTCGGATCCAACACGATCGGTGTGGGAGGTTGAAATGAGAATATGTAATTGGTGCTGTCTACTCTCAACAACTGTGACATGATGACTGACTCACGTCAATGTATTAATAGGTTATTATATTAGAAAAAAAAAAAACAACAATATTTACTTTAATAGTTTTATTTGTTCCAAAGCAAGTTTACAAAAATAACATGAAGCTTGAGAATCAGGTGGGCCATCCCAGTGAGTCCTCCAATCCGGTCTGTTATAATGTACGAAGCAGGGAAGTAGTATCTTTAGGTTAAATTCTCCTCGATATTCTTTAGGCAATTTATGCCATATTTGTAACAATTCGTAAGGTCGTACAGTTCGTGTAATATAATCTAGCGGTATGTATTTTAGTTCTTCTTCACTGAATTCTGTAAAACATTTTTTGTAAAACATATGGTCCATAAGCAGTTCTGTACTTTTAGTAGGCTCCATTATATAAAAACTTTAAGCATAAATGTCCACAAATAATTTGATTGTATGTTTGATACTGATGGTTATTATAGGAAATGTTGGCACGTGCACCACCCAGATACTTAACAAGTTCTTTGGTCGGCTTCAAATTACCAAATGAATCGAAATACTCTACGTTGTTGTTTATCTTTCTGTATGCTACCCGATGTGTTCCGTTATGTGTGGACATATCCAAGTTTACTATTGCACATTCTCGTTGTCGAGGACCGTCTCTAGGCAGAGCGTCATTCATGAAAACACCTCGAAAACGTGGTATTTTAAGGATCTTCGCATAATGTGCAATCTCCACATCATATAGCGGACGATTGGGTAGCTTTATTGGAAGTTTTTTTTCAAATATAAGCCGAATCCACCTCTCGGTTTCTTACGTAGGTACAGACCCGAACCGATGTGTTCCATTGCCCTGTTATGGCGAATATCCTTCTCCAATTTCTTTTGAGCATTCTTAGCGTCGACTACTGTCTTCGCCACCCCAGCTGCACCCCCCGCTAAAGCCCCCAAAGCGGAAAGGCCCGCAAAGAGAGGTATGAGGGGTAGAAAACCTCCGGATTTTAGTGGTAGCACTCGTGTAACATCAACTTCTTTACGACCACCAAGCCTTTTGATTATGGATTTTGCTATTCGTACAGCCGTCAAAGCAGTATCTGTTAACGATGCTCCTCTTTTCATGGACTTTGCAGTTTTTGAGACAACATCTCGATTGAAAGAGTAACGTCCCCGTCTTCCACGACGAGAGCATCCCATCCCCAACTTTCTTTTCGTTTTCATTCCGCCAGTTACAATTAAAGCAGCACTTTTTTTACCAATGCTAGCGTCTTTCGACTTGAAGCGCTCCCAAGCTCTATCTTCCAATTCTTTATCGGCCTTGTGACGTTCTTCGAGAGATGAATGCTGCGAATAAGCGATATCGTGTCGTTTGCAAGCTGCGTCTAATGGATTAATTCCTGGATCTCCACGTGCAAGACGTTTTTCTAGTTTTGTTCCGGGTCCACAATACTGATAACCAGGAATATGTAGTTCAACTGGAAGTTTATTAATTAGAGAGTTCACGAGACCTCCTCCTTCAACAACCAACATTGGACTGATGCCATGCAAGTGGTGACATCTATAATATATATTACCGTACTTATGTACTACACTTGCCACATGATGAAGGTCGTTCAGCAAGAGCAGACGCTACCAATTGATAATTTGGACATTGTCCAAAAAACAACCAACAGTAAACATGGTAAATTGCTACCGAATTCATTCAGAGCGATTATTTGCGGTCCAAGTGGGTGCGGCAAAACGAATGTTATGCTATCTCTTCTATTCAATCCGAATGGCGTCAAGTTTAAAAATGTCTATGTTTATTCGAAATCCCTCTTTCAACCGAAATACCAACTACTGCAAGATGTAATAGCGCAAGTTAAAGGTGTAGGATATTACCCATTTAAAGACAACGAAGAAATTATTAGTCCCAGCGAAGCTAAACCTCACTCTGTGTTTTTATTTGACGATGTTGCATGCGATGGTCAGCAAAAGATTCGCGAGTATTATTCCATGTGCAGACATAAAGATATCGATGCCGCTTATTTATGCCAAACATATTCAAAAATACCGAAGCAGTTAATTAGAGACAACTGTAACATGATTGTACTATTCAAGCAAGATGAGATAAATTTAAAGCATGTATTTGATGAGCATGTATCACCCGACATGTCATTTGATGAATTTAAAAAAATTTGTTCTGAATGTTGGTGTGATAGGTATGGTACTCTGGTAATTATAAAAGATTTTGCTCTCAATAATGGCCGATATCGCAAAGGATTTGATAAATATATAAAATTGTAAGATAATTGTTTAGTTGTCAACACAATGTCAGATGATACGGTTGCCATTGCGCTTCGCAAGAAGAAAGTCGCCGAATTGGCTAGATCAATTCGCAAAAAATATTTGGCATTAAAATTAGGTCAAACAGAACAAGATGAGTCCCTAAATAAACTGTTTAAACCACTCTCGAAACCTCTCAAAGATATTGCACAATCATCAAAAACGTTACATCATACTATCACTAACAAGTTTGAACAAGTTAAAAAAGAAGAAATGAAAAAGGAAGAGGAGGAGGAGGAGAAGAATGGTGATGATGATGATGATGTATTTCTTGATGCACCTGATCTAGCGGTACCTAATGAAAACATTATTCAAGAACCAATCGAGATTCCGATGGATGCCACAGACGAATATATTGGTGAATATGTTGAAAAAAATAATCCAAGATGATTTGAATACACTGAAAAAGGATATGGAGAACAATCTAAAATCTGCTGCAGAAACAGTTGCAAAGCATACGATGTACGATATAAAGCTGGAACAGAGGATAAAACAAGTGGAACAATCATTAAAAAGCGTTCATTCATGGGATATAGACAAACGTCTTAAGGTAGTAGAAGGTGTGATGAAAAAATAATGTCTAAAGAAAAGAAAGAGGTGGTGAACGAATTGCATAAACCAGCACGAAAAAACTATCCTCGTCGTCGAACAATAATCAAAGGAATCGATGACTTGTGGCAAATGGATTTGGCTGAAATGCGTCCTTATGCACATCAAAATAAAAATTACAAACTAATACTAGTTGTAATTGATTGTTTTTCAAAATTTGTGTGGACACGTCCTCTAAAAACGAAGACTGGTGAGGAAATTACTCGGGCATTTTCGGATATTCTCGCTCATACTCGACGAGTCCCAAAAAACTTACAATCTGATCAGGGAACCGAATTTTACAAGAGAAAATTTCAAAATTTAATGAAAAAACATGAAATTAATCATTACAGCACCTACACGATCAAAAAAGCTGCCATTTGCGAAAGAGTTATTAGAACGTTGAAAGCAAAGTTGTACAAGTATTTCAGTTTACATGGATCGTACAAATGGTTAGATGCTCTACCCATAATCACCGAGGAATACAACAACACAAAACACAGTAAAACAGGATACAAACCGTCTCAGGTTAACAAATCCAACGAAAAAGCCATTTTAAACAAAAGTTATACTCATTTAAAGATTGCCGGTCCACGAAAGTTTAAAGTTGGCGACATTGTACGTGTATCAAAGGCAAAACATTTCTTCGAAAAGGCATACACGCCCAATTGGACTACTGAATTATTTAAAATTGTACAAGTTAAGATAACAAATCCTATAACGTATTTGCTCGAAGACATGCAAGGTGCGCCGATTAGTGGCGGTTTTTACGAAGAAGAATTGCAGAAAACATCAAGCCCTGACATATACCTGGTCGAAAAAGTACTCAGACGAAAAGGCAATAAGATGTATGTGAAATGGTTAGGAATGGATAGCAAACACAACAGCTGGATAAATAAATCAAATATAGTTTGAGGATCTATATTTCGATTCGCCGCGTAGACATACACTTTTCTAAAAAAGGCTTACAATTAACCACAAGGAGTGGGGAATGACAAAAGTATAAATTTAAGACAAACTACGATGTTTAGTTTACACCCATTTCGTCAACGGTATTCGAAATAAGAAGATGATGAGCTCTCAAGATAGTGGTTATGACAGTCAGCCTGTTAATTTCGATGATGATAGCAGTGAATTTAGTATAGAATTTGACTACGATGAAGATGGTCAACCACCTAGTCCTGGCGCCGAATTAGATCGAGTATTGGCAAAATTTGAAGCAGCAGCCACAAATGAAGTATATTGTTTATTGGAAACTACATATCCAATGAGCTCTATCCATATAAAAATTGGTCTATCTCCAGCTCGAGATTTTTCACCATCCATCATTCTGTGTAAACATGGTAATTTTAACAGAATCAGTTTAAGCACATTCGAGTGGGAAGCCATAATTGAGTGGTTTAAAGAAAAAATGAGTGATTTTTTCCAAGCAGATCTACCGACTTATGCGGATGAGTATGATCCCATCGAATTTATGTGTGGTGATTTTTGCAAACTAAGACAATTGGTGATGGAAAATGTAAAGTTGCTGACAATCGAGAAATTTGGGGTCGCATTTTATTTGTGGGAAGATGACGTCAACCAAATTATAGAAGCAGACCAGAGCATGATGTCGCATAGAGTGGTGCTGTTAAAGAGTTTACAATTTCACGAATACTATATAAACATTTCAACTTTCATCAAGAACAATTTTGGTGCTATAGACTCTTTACATGGACCAGTTGAAGCCTTCGCAGCATATTGCAATATTTGTCCAAACACTTTGTTAAGTTTAGCTTTAAAGGAATTTGTATATTATTATAAAATTAAAGTTGTAAATGATTTAACTGAATAAATAATATTAATATAAATATGTTGTCTTTTATTTGTAATCTAACATAAATAAAATCAAAAAAATGTAAGATTACACAAATTTATTATTAAAACTTACATTATAAAATTAATACTATTTTTTTATATTTACAAAACTACAATTTACAAAAACTTTGCGATAAGTGATCTTTTCTTTTTTTTTTGATCTTATGAGTAGCCATATACTAAAAGAAGATAATTATTTATGCATAGTGCATCTACATTGAAAGAACCAAGTAGTATCAAACAAGACATGATCAAACGAATTTTGACACCAATTATCTGTTTTTCTGCAACAACAAATACATGTTATTCAACAAGATAATGTCCCCACGGAAGCGTATTAAATGATTTTGGTATTAAGTACCTCTTATCGTCATAAGGACTTAGAGCCGTTTTGGATTGCTCGATGCTGAATACTGAGTGTTGGTACGACCGAATACATCTTTCGCTCGCGGTTTGAATTTTGAATTCTTTAAGACATTTTTCATAGTCTTCGTACGTAATTTTATTTCGAACGACGTTATATTTCACTCCTTTTGCTTTTTTCGTTATTCCCAAATTTCCTATGTCACATTCAATTCTCTCTTTGTTTAGTTGTTTTCTTTCTAGACGCTGTCTCTCTTTTTCCCTCTCCTCGTCAGTTATTTGCAGTTTAAATGTGTACATTTTTGATCGTAATCCAATAAAATGTGTAATTATTTTCCCATTTGCCTCATCCTTCATTAATCCGGGGATTTTTTTATTTAACCTTTCTATTTCGTATGGGTTGTTTTCGGCATAGTCTGAGGTATCGAATTTACTTGGATGCGCCTGTAAAACCTCTCTATATGCATCTGAACATTGCAATTCATAAATAAAGCTATCTGTATCCATGTACAGCAATGAACAGTTTTTCTCTCCCATCGTTGGAAGCATAAAGTTGTAGTGAAAATCATACATACATAATTTGGATATATCGAGGATTGCTGCGCCTATATACAGGGGTTTATTAAAACATACCTCTGCTTTCTTTAGTTCAATGGCAACCAAATTTTCGCTAAAGATCGTACGACTGTGAAATCGACTACTTGCAATCAGATTTCTGGCTCCGTACCTTCCATGCCACTTTTTACATAATTTTACAATACGATGACGTCTTATGTTCTCCATGGTCTTGCCGAACACAGCATTATTCATCAATTTGAACAAATTTTTCTCAAAACTGTTGGTGGCTGCCGCCCGTAAATTTGTATTTAACTCGATATACGGTCGCAGCCACGCAGATTGATTAAATTTCAAAACTTTATGTATCTTTGTTAAAATTAACCCGTTGGCTAATGCCTGTTTAAGATTTCTATAATGCATAATATATTTGGTTTTGTGATATAAGGTTGGTATTAACTTTGGCAATTTTGAACCGGGCGGAATGCGGTGTTCGGCAGCAAATGGAAAATCTTTATGTTTGTCGTGTAATTCGCGTGGATACTCCAAGTCAACTTGGAAAAAATAGCCCTCCTTTGCATCATCCTGTATTGACATAATATCTATATGGCCTTCGGGAAGATTACCAACACCAAATTTGGTTACGTCTTCAATCCACTTGAATCCTCCTATTGGTAAAGCTTCACTCATGGCCCAGCCATACAGATTGTTTACATCTAAATAGAGGATGTACTTAGAGGGCCGTGTGGGATCATACGACGAAATGTATTTGTTGTTGGCCTCCGAATATCTGTTGCTACAAACAGATATCCCACCTCTTATGGCTTTTTCCATAAACAAGATCATATCCACATCTTTTAGCAATTCTAATTTACATTGTGTGTATCTCAACATACAATCCCAAGTGTATCCTGGCATAGTATAATACCATGCTGGATCTAATTTATATGTGTCTCGACATTTTTGTCGAAACTGCTCAAACACATCAGCCAACAGCAGAATATCTGTTTTTAAATACAAATCGCTGTATTCCCCCAAATTTTTACAATTAAATTTCTGCCAAACATTTTGGGCATGAGCATACTTCTCTTCACTAATGTATTCATTATTTAACTTATTATAAAAATGGTTAATTGTGGGTAAAGAAGTTTCATCCAATTTTTCCAAACTATCAATATAATCGTAACAAAATACTCCTTTACAAGTTAACAAATTAAATGTATCATTATCTAATTGACTAAATTCTCGTTTTAAAATCTTCTTTTCTGATATATCTAAAAGAGATGCCAATTCATCGAGTGAAGCTCCCATAAATCTAAGTGAATCAATAAATCGTAATTTAATTTGATGTTCGTCAGATTGTAATGTAAATGAAATATATTTTTCTTTATTAATGGGAAGTAAGCTCAAGTTCCCATGCTTGCAAAGATCTATAATCATAAAATGCGAGTCGTAGCCACTAAAATTATGAAATACGATTGGGACGACAAACAATTTTTTAAAGTTCAAATTACATGCTTGGTGCGCAAATCCCCGTACTTGTCCCGTAAAATGATCGTGATCTACAACAATTGTATCTGTAGCCAAAAAGCGTTTTTCGCAAATATGGCACAAAGTTGCTCCATTTGTTTTGGGCTTTTCGACCATAGGTACAATTGTCTTTATTTTGGAATTTACAAATGTGGAAATTTCGGCCATTTCTTTTGCGAACCACTCCATGCAATTTTCACCTCTATAGCTATTAAAATAAGATAAACTATCATCGTAAGCACATTTCAAATAATAACCTGCACTAAAAGGTACATGTTTCTGATATTTTGCTGTTTTACTCAATGAGACATTTGAATCTGTAAAATTATGTAATTGGCATTTAAAATCAGCATAAACTATAAACGGAGTTGTTTGTTTGTATGTAAAATTGCGAAAAGCCACATGATCGTATTTAGGAACAGTCATTTTGCATTTATTCATATCTGAACACATTTCTTCGTGCTCTGCTAGTTTGCTTTCGCTGTGAAAATAGTTTAAACAACGATCGCAAATATATTTTTTACGTGTGTTTTTGTTCAATTGTGATTTTACTAATTTTCCCAAATCTTTAATCCAACAATAATGAAGGCGTATTTCAATCTGATCGTCATCATCTTCTGGAGGAGCATCGTAATCGTTTAACTTTGGGAAATATTTATCCTGTATTAGGAGCAAATTAACATGCTTTTCCATCTTTTGCGGTGTCAGTCTGGCAGGTACTACTTCATAAAATTGTTTATCCTTCACTACGTTTAATTCTAATGCAAACACATTGACAGATATGGCGTTTGATTTTTCGAATTTTGAAATTTGGTTTAATGGCATTGGGCTTTCTAATTTGTCTGTTTGCAAAACAGTAGAATAATGTGGATATTTCGAAACTCGTTGTGGATCCTTAGTAACAGGATACAGAGCGCTAACAATCGACCAATAAAAACAAGCCTGATCAACGTTATGCACATTAATACAAGCCTTTTTATTGCTAATCTCTTTTGGCAAGTCAATGAACGATGAACCGTTTCCTATTTCTACTTTATTAATATTGACTTCTAATGAGATTACTTTAGACAGAGCAGCACCCGAATCTTTTTCTGCAAATTCAGACAGCTTTGTAAAAATTTTATCCTTAACATTTTCACTAAACCAAAGATGTAAATCGGTCGATGTATCTATAATAGCATTTTTAGTGTTAAAATATTTTAAATCTAAACTTTCGGTATCACTTGATTTTTTAATGAATTCGCCGCAAAATGTAGTATTAACTTTAAGAATTCTATTTGTTTTTAAAATAATTTTAATTTTTCTACTAAAAATAATATAACAATCATTTAGGAACTGTGTTAAGTCCTTATGCACTAAATTAACTATAACTCCAGTTTTAATTCGACTAGTAAAACACGAAATAACATTTTCCCATTTAACTCTATTGCGTAATTTTGAATTAAGCCCCAACCCAACGTACTTATTATTGAAATTTAAAATAATTTGCCTAAAATGCTTAAAATGTCCTATGTAAGTTTGCAATTTTCTAACTGTTCCTACGGATAGTTTACTATTTTTAATTACTTTACTACATCTAAAAATTTGACTATTTACCCGTCTTGTCCAAACTTTATGATCTCTTTCAGTGAATTTATCGAAAATTATTTTACTAAGCTTTTTAATAATGTGCATCAAATCATCAGACTGTTTAATCACTTGTTTTATATGCATGGCTACTCACACAGACAAACAATAAGAAAAAATCACTTACCTTATTCAACTATCTTAAAGGATGCTAGGAGTCTGCTTTTTCCAATATCAACTTCCCCTTCGTATATCAGCGAATAGTTTCCGCTGTTGAGGTCCGTTATTGCTGCTTGGTAGGCTTTGGTTACCCGCTGTGGTAAGAAAACAACTTCAGCGCCCAAATCCAGCAGAACTGTATCCCCAAATTGTGTTGTTACCACCTTTGCACTGCGAATGGTAAATTTTTCTCCAATTTGCAGATCTTTAAAATTTTTTATTGGCTTACGTTCTGCAACCAAGGATGAATTATTTAGTTTTGATAGATCCATCTACAACAACAATAGAACAAACTATAGTTTTTCCGCTTAACGTGAATGGAGAGATGCATTACATACTCGGCAATAGAGAAGAACCATATACTACAAGAAATCGAAATACGAACAGCGGAGAATACTTCTTATAAAAAATAGCAGACGTGAAATGTTTTACAACACCCAAATAGATAAAAAGGACATAATAAATACTGCATGAAATACGAACAGAGAGATGTACAATTCTCATAAAATACAATGATAAAAAGGACATAAAAAATACATAGAAATATACATTTTTCATAAAATACTGCATGAAATACGAACAGAGAGATGTACAATTCTCATAAAATACAATGATAAAAAGGACATAATAAATACATAGAAATATACAAAAGACAAAAACCGCTTACCTTTATCAGATATATGTAAGTCACTGCACACCGTATTGACTACTGCGAACTTGTTGTTGTTGTATGTTTGTGATGCGAACTGTGACACCGTATGCGCTCCTCGGTCTTTTAAAGAACAGAGCAGCATATCGCCCCACGCGAGCCCAAGTTGCGTCAACCTAATGCGCCTACGGTACCATCAACTGATTCGTTTCATTGATAAGCAACACCTTGTGTTCTAGAAATGCTCATATTTATATATTTATTTTTATTTCTTCAACTAATTTTTATGGTATACAATAAATAGATATTGCGGTAAGCGAATCGTTGTTATCAATTTAGAATTTTGTTGATGTGGTTGCTGATATCATCATACATTTTACAAAATGTAGCAACTGCGGTTTTCTTTCCGGTGTACTTGTTTTTCCAATGATTAAAATAAAATTTGTCATCACACTTGTTTACGTGTTTTGAATTATGCGGTACCGCGTTATCACGAGGCTTCATCCGGTTTTGCTAACAAATGCACTATCTTTTAACATATTTAATATACACTCGCGATCATAAAATCCGGGTCATCTTGAAAATTTCAAGTTTCTTCAATATTTTTGCCTCTGGTGCAGTAATAACCTTTTTTTTGGCTAATGTATTTTTTATTTGTCATCAATGTTTGTTTTGAAAGAAAAAAAATGGTTTTTTATTGTTTTTATTGAAAAAAAACAGAAAACAAATCAAATTGTTGATAAAACAGACATACGAAAAAATATGGAAAATACAGAATGTGGTAAAAAATCAGTGAAATTTCAATGACCAATATTGTGTGTTGCCTCCCCTTGCTCTAATAACCTCTTGCAGACGACGGGGCATACTCTCAATTTTTCTCCGGATTACATGTTGTGGTATGTTATTCCACTCACTCACTAACAGATCCTTAAGCTCCTGTGCGTTGTTAGGAGGAGGTGTATGGGTTTGAATACGTTTTTTCAAATCGTCCCAGAGATGTTCGATGGGATTCAGGTCCGGAGACCTAGCTGGCCAGGCTACCCTCGTAATTACAACTTCGTCCAAGCATTATATACTGATCCTGGCAACGTGCGATCGCACGTTGTCCTGCATAAAAACGGCGTTTTCTCCAAGACCTGCCATGTTGGGCATACCATGTTCTTCCGGAATCTCCGTAATGTACCTTCGTGCAGTTAGGGACCCATTTTCGATGAAGGGTAATTCTGTGTGGAAGTCGGAAGATATACCTCCCCAAGCCATGACCGAGCCTCCACCAAATGGCATTCTTGGAGCAATGCAAGCTTGTGAAAATCGTTCACCGGTTCTCCTCCAAACTCTTCCACGTCCATCGGATCCAGTTAGTCAGAAACGGGATTCATCTGAGAATAACACTTTGCTACAATCGTTAATTTCCCAATGCGCGTATTGTCGAGCAAA
Source organism: Diabrotica undecimpunctata (assembly GCF_040954645.1). Classification (NCBI taxonomy): domain Eukaryota; kingdom Metazoa; phylum Arthropoda; class Insecta; order Coleoptera; family Chrysomelidae; genus Diabrotica; species Diabrotica undecimpunctata. The sequence continues at coordinate 49,494 of NW_027312025.1, forward strand.
AGCTAGTCGTGCAACTCGAGGCACCCGGCGAAGTGGCGGTCCTCTAGCCATTACCCGAGAAAATAGTCAAGAAGAACGAAGTCTTCTTCTGACTGTTGCAACACTAAAATTGCGATTTCGTACTTACTCTAGACGATTTTAATGCATAACCGCTGTTGAGGTCCGGTTTTCTAAAGACTGAAACACAAGGAAACGGTCATCTAGTGCCGTGGTCGTTGTTCTTCGTCCAGAGCCAGGTCGCCTGGTTAGCAAACTTGCCTCCTGAAAGCGTTGAAGCACTCGTTGAACCGTAGAAAGGCTTACGCCAACAGTTCTTGCGACTTGCCGTTGGGTGTGACCGTCTTCCACAAGTGCAACAATTTGTGCCGTTTCAACAGTCAAAGGCATTTTTGTCAAAAAATAAACACTAATAATGGCACTAATAAACACTAATGGTGGCAATAATAAACGTTTGTCCGTTGAATTTTAACAGAAAGTCGAAGCACAAACGAGACATTTAAAACAAGCGGAGTTACAGGTAGCGTTCATTTTGGGAAGTGTGCACTTTACTGCGAAATTGGCACTATTGGAATTCTTTGTTACAAAGGAAACCGCAACAATTCTCAGAAACATGCATTAGTTTGTATTTGTGTTATTATTATTTACGATAAAGCTCGTTAAAAATGAAATATCGGTGATTTTCAAGGTGACCCGGATTTTATGATCGCGAGTGTATTTCTGTATATAATTTCAATTCTTTGATTAATACTAATTTTATCCATATAATACATGCTTTATAAAAATACGGTTAATATTACACAAAAACTTCTTCAGTCAGAAGATGTGTGTGTTTGGATTTTTGTATAAATAACTGTATTAACAATTTTTGGAAATTAGTATAAATCAAGGTGCTTGTCTGTTTACATGCCTTATTGTTGCTCTCTGTATCTGTGTGTGTGTGCAGAGAATAGCACTCTGGAGTATGCTAGTTCTTTTCTTCAACGTTTCGGATACCTCTTCAGAAGTCTCTTACATTTATTCCTCTGGTTAGGATACACAATGCCTTATGAGACAATAAGTGAAACTATAAAACCTTGCGGTTGTATAGAAATATTCGAAATGAACGATTGGATCGATACTAGGACTGAGTACATATTATGTGAATCATGTAAAGAACAATTGACAAACCTGCGAATTGAAGATTAAAGGAGATTGGAAGCAGAACGAATACTTAGAGAAGAACGACTTTTACATATAAAAACGCAAATTGAGGCATTAACGGACGACGTTCAAATTAAATTACATCACATAATTAAAAATACTGATCGACGAAATACCCTTATCCGATATTTGAATAGAGGTTACCTGAGTAAAACGCTACTTGAACTACTAGGTTTTGTGAAAAAGGGACGATTTTGGCTGGCATATCCTAATCGCTTACTAAAGATGGAGGAAGATTATAAAGAAGTGCTTTTTTGGTACTAATGTAATGTAAATAAACCATACTTGTACATGTCTATGTCTTTTTTTGAATATAAAAGTTTCAGTGTTGTATATATAACTTGTAGCTATATGTAACTCAATAATAAAAGATATTTTAATGAAAGATATGTATATTTCTCCTACTCATTACTACTGAATATGTTCTACGTAGAATGTCACGTTTTATATGGCAAGTTTCTAGATAAATTTTATAAAGATATAATTTGTATTAGTACAAGAGAATTGGGAATTTGACGTTGGTTCGTTTTATGATGTTTTTAGCCATAAATAATGATCGTATCGCACTTGGTCGGTAATTTTCGTAATATACATGAAAATACCTTTCTAATGGTATACTGCACGGAGCACTTGGTGCAAAATTGAGCGAGTTAGGGTTTGCTAGAGATCAAACTGCGATAAGAGATTTTTCTATGCCAGTGGTTTTGTTTTGCCGTCAATAACAATAAATAAGCATTTATAGTTCGACCAAGTTATTACAACGGCTGTTATGACACCTTACCATATATCTTTTGAACGGATAAGCGGAAATCGACGTATGACCCATCAAATTAAAGGATTTTGAATGATGAATTACATTGTGATGTCTAATTTAATAAAATTCTATGTATAAGATCTCTTTGATACCCTGTTACATTCTATATCGAATGTCACGTCATTTCACGTTCTATGTCGAATGTCACGTCCTGCGTCGAATGACACGTCCTGCGTCGAATGTCACGTGACATTTCATGTTCTGCGTCGAATGTCACGTCTTGCGTTGAATGTCACATAACTGTCACATAACTGTCACGTTCTACGTCGAATGTCACGTGACATTTCACGTTCCACGTCGAATGTCACGTCATTTCACGTTCTGCGTCGAATGTCACGACCTGCGTCGAATGTCACGTGACATTTCACGTTCTACGTCGAATGTCACGTCCTGCGTCGAATGTCACGTGACATTTCACGTTCTACGTCGAATGTCACGTCCTGCGTCGAATGTCACGTCATTTCACGTCTTGCGTTAAATGTCACATAACTGTCACGTTCTACGTCGAATGTCACGTTCTCTTAGGCACTGTACGGAAAAGAAGAAGAAGAAGAAGAAGAATGTTCATACTGATCGTTGACATGGCTTCTGTATCACTAACGCTTTCATTTGACACCTCATACGTCAAAATCAGGCCAATAGCAACGAAGATACGTTCTAGCGCCCATTTGGCACTGCTGCCATCTTTGTTTTTTGTCTCCCTGCCTTCTCCCCGTTCCAACGAGCCCTCGTACGCCCCGATCGGACCAATAGAAACAAAAATATGACGTAATGACCTTTTGGCATGCTCCGATGCGCACGGCACATACTGCGTTCAACCCCATTTTTCATCCCCTTTCCAACGAGCCCTCTTACGTCATCCTACGTTAACCCGTTTGGAACTTACGACCGGGGGTTGCGATTTTAGGGGTTGCAATTTAGGGGATGCGCCAGGACATACATAGCCTATCTACTCTTATCTCTGCAGGCCGAACGGACACACACACACTCACACACACACACATACACTCTTAACCTCTCGACTCCTACCCATTAGTCGCCTCTTACGACATTAAGGGACTTCTTGCCACGGACGTATTCTTATCTCTGCGAGCCGAACGGACAAACACACACACTAACTCACACACGCACGCTCACACGCAGACACACACACGCACACACGCACACGCACACGCACACGCACACACTCTCCACCTCTCGACTCCTACCTATTAGTCGCCTCTTACGACAGGCAGGGCCTTCTTGCCTCGGCCGTGTTCTTATCTCTGCAAGCCGAACGGACACACACACATACTCACACACGCACACACACACGCACACACGCACACACACATACACTCTTCACCTCTCGACTCCAACCTATTAGTCGCCCCTTACAACAGGCAGGGCCTTCTTGCCACAACCATGTTCTTATCTCTGCGAGCCGAACGGACATACACACACACTCACACACACGCACGCTCACACGCAGACACACACACGCACACACGCACATGCACACGCACAGGCACACACTCTCCACCTCTCGACTCCTACCTATTAGTCGCCTCTTACGACAGGCAGGGCCTTCTTGCCTCGGCCGTGTTCTTATCTCTGCAAGCCGAACGGACACACACACATACTTACACACGCACACACACACGCACACACGCACACACACATACACTCTTCACCTCTCGACTCCTACCTATTAGTCGCCTCTTACGATAGGAAGGGCCTTCTTGCCTCGGCCGTATTCTTATCTCTGCTAGCCAAACGGACATACACACATACACACACACTCACACACGCACACACACGCACACAGGCACACACACACACATACACTCTTCACCTCTCGACTCCTACCCATTAGTCGCCTCTTACGACAGGCAGGGCCTTCTTGCCACGGCCGTGTTCTTATCTCTGCGAGCCGACCGCACACACAAAAACTCACACACACACATACACACACACTTACACGCACACAGGCACACACGCACACACGCACACACACACGCACACGCACACGCACACGCACACGCACACACTCTCCACCTCTCGACTCCTACCTATTAGTCGTCTCTTAGGACAGGCAGGGCCTTCTTGCCTCGGCCGTGTTCTTATCTCTGCAACCGAACGGACACACACACACATACTCACACACGCACACACACACGCACACACATACACTCTTAACCTCTCGACTCCTACCCATTACTTGCCTCTTACGACATTCAGGGACTTCTTGCCACGGACGTATTCTTATCTCTGCAAGCCGAACAGACACACACACATACTCACACACGCGCACACACACGCACACACGCACACACACATACACTCTTCACCTCTCGACTCCTACCTATTAGTCGCCCCTTACAACAGGCAGGGCCTTCTTGCTACAGACATGTTCTTATCTCTGCGAGCCGAACGGACACACACACACTCACACACACACACACGCACACACTCACACACACACACAAATACACTCTTCACCTCTCGACTCCTAATCATTAGTCGCCTCTTACGACAGGCATGGACATATTGCCTCAGCCGTATTCTAATCTCTGCGAGCCGAACGTACACACACATACTCACACACGCACACACACACGCACACACGCACACACACATACACTCTTCACCTCTCGACTCCTACCCATTAGTCGCATCTTACGACAGGCAGGAACTTCTTGCCACGGCCGAGTTATTATCTCTGTGAGCCGAACGGACACACACATACATACACACACACACTTACACACGCACACACAAAGGAACAAACACACACACACATACACTCTTTATCTCTCGACTCCTACCAATTAGTCGCTCCTTACAGCAAGCATGGCCTTCTTGCCACGGCCGTATTCTTATCTATGCAAGCCGAACGGACACACACACCCATACACACACACACACTTACACACGCACAAACACATACACACGTACACACAAACGAACACACGCACACATACACGTACACTCTTTATCTCTCGACTCCTACCCATTAGTCGCTCCTTACAGCAAGCATGGCCTTCTTGCCTCGGCCGTATTCTTATCTCTGCAAGCCAAACAGACACACACACATACACACACACTTACACACGCACACACACGCACACACACACACACACACACACATACACTCTTCACCTCTCGCGTCCTACCCATTATTCTTCTCTTACGATAGGCAGGGCCTTCTTGCCTCGGTCGTGTTCTTATTTCTGCAAGCCGAACTAACACACACACATACTCACACACGCACACACACACGCACACACGCACACACACACATACACTCTTCACCTCCCGACTCCTACTTATTAGTCGCCCCTTACAAGAGGCAGATCCTTCTTGCCTCGGCCGTATTCTTATCTCTGCAAGTCAAACGGACACACACACATACACACACACTCGCACACGCACACACACGCACACAGGCATACACACACACATACACTCTTCACCTCTCGACTCCTACCCATTAGTCGCCTTTTACGACAGGCAGGGCCTTCTTGCCACGGCCGTGTTCTTATCTCTGCGAGCCGACCGCACACACACACTTACACACACACATACACACACACTTACACGTACACAGGCACACACGCACACATGCACACGCACACGCAAACGCACACACTCTCCACCTCTCGACTCCTATCCATTAGTCGCCTCTTAAGACAGGCAGGGCCTCCTTGTTACGGACGTATTCTTATCTCGGCGGGCCGAACGGACACAAACACACTCACACACACACACACACATACACTCTTAACCTCTCGACTCCTACCCATTAGTCGCCCCTTACAACAGGCAGGGCCTTCTTGCCACAGCCATGTTCTTATCTCTGCGAGCCGAACGGACATACACACACCCACACACACGCACGCTCACACGCAGACACACACACGCACACGCACACGCACACACTCTCCACCTCTCGACTCCTACCTGTAAGTCGCCTATTACGACAGGCAGGGCCTTCTTGCCTCGGCCGTGTTCTTATCTCTGCAAGCCGAACGGACACACACACACATACTCACACACGCACACACACACGCACACACGCACACACACATACACTCTTCACCTATCGACTCCTACCTATTAGTCGCCTCTTACGATAGGCAGGGCGTTCTTGCCTCGGTCGTGTTCTTATTTCTGCAAGCCGAACTAACACACACACATACTCACACACGCACACACACACGCACACACATACACACACACATACACTCTTCACCTGTCGACTCCTACCCATTAGTCGCCTCTTACGACAGGCAGGAACTTCTTGCCACGGCCGAGTTCTTATCTCTGTGAGCCGAACGGACACACACACTGACACACACACGCACGCACACACACACACACACACACAAATACACTCTTCACATCTCGACTCCTACCCATTAGTCGCCTCTTACGAAAGGCAGGGCCTTCTTGCCACGGCCGTGTTCTTATCTCTGCAAGCCGAACGGACACACACACATACTCACACACGCACACACACACAAACACACACGCACATAGGCACACACACACATACACTCTTCACCTCTCGACTCCTACCTATTAGTAGCCTCTTACGATAGGCAGGGCCTTCTTGCCTCGGCCGTATTCTTATCTCTGCAAGTCGAAGGGACACACACACATACTCACACACGCACACACACACGCACACACGCACACACACACATACACTCTTCACCTCTCGACTCCTACCTATTAGTCGCCTCTTACGATAGGCAGGGCCTTCTTGCCTCGGTCGTGTTCTTATTTCTGCAAGCCGAACTAACACACACACATACTCACACACGCACACACACACGCACACAGGCACCCACACACATACACTCTTCACCTCCCGACTCCTACTTATTAGTCGCCCCTTACAAGAGGCAGATCCTTCTTGCCTCGGCCGTATTCTTATCTCTGCAAGCCAAACGGACACACACACATACACACACACTCACACACGCACACACACACGCACACAGGCACACACACACACACACATACACTCTTCACCTCTCGACTCCTACCCATTAGTCGCCCCTTACGACTGGCAGGGCCTTCTTGCCACGGCCGTGTTCTTATCTCTGCGAGCCGACCGCACACACACACACTCACACACACACATACACACACACTTACACGCACACAGGCACACACGCACACACGCACACGCAAACGCACACGCACTCGCACACGCACACACTCTCCACCTCTCGACTCCTATCCATTAGTCGCCTATTAAGACAGGCAGGGCCTTCTTGCCACGGACGCATTCTTATCTCTGCAGGCCGAACGGACACACACACACTCACACACACACACATACACTCTTAACCTCTCGACTCCTACCCATTAGTCGCCTCTTACGACATTAAGGGACTTCTTGCCACGGACGTATTCTTATCTCTGTGAGCCGAACGGACATACACACACACTCACACACACACGCACGCTCACACGCAGACACACACACGCACACACGCACACGCACACGCACACGCACACACTCTTAACCTCTCGACTCCTACCCATTAGTCGCCCCTTACAACAGGCAGGGCCTTCTTGCCACAGCCATGTTCTTATCTCTGCGAGCCGAACGGACATACACACACACCCACACACACGCACGCTCACACGCAGACACACACACGCACACGCACACGCACACACTCTCCACCTCTCGACTCCTACCTGTAAGTCGCCTATTACGACAGGCAGGGCCTTCTTGCCTCGGCCGTGTTCTTATCTCTGCAAGCCGAACGGACACACACACACATACTCACACACGCACACACACACGCACACACGCACACACACATACACTCTTCACCTATCGACTCCTACCTATTAGTCGCCTCTTACGATAGGCAGGGCCTTCTTGCCTCGGTCGTGTTCTTATTTCTGCAAGCCGAACTAACACACACACATACTCACACACGCACACACACACGCACACACATACACACACACATACACTCTTCACCTGTCGACTCCTACCCATTAGTCGCCTCTTACGACAGGCAGGAACTTCTTGCCACGGCCGAGTTCTTATCTCTGTGAGCCGAACGGACACACACACTGACACACACACGCACGCACACACACACACACACACACACACAAATACACTCTTCACATCTCGACTCCTACCCATTAGTCGCCTCTTACGAAAGGCAGGGCCTTCTTGCCACGGCCGTGTTCTTATCTCTGCAAGCCGAACGGACACACACACATACTCACACACGCACACACACACACACACACACGCACATAGGCACACACACACACATACACTCTTCACCTCTCGACTCCTACCTATTAGTAGCCTCTTACGATAGGCAGGGCCTTCTTGCCTCGGCCGTATTCTTATCTCTGCAAGTCGAAGGGACACACACACATACTCACACACGCACACACACACGCACACACGCACACACACACATACACTCTTCACCTCTCGACTCCTACCTATTAGTCGCCTCTTACGATAGGCAGGGCCTTCTTGCCTCGGTCGTGTTCTTATTTCTGCAAGCCGAACTAACACACACACATACTCACACACGCACACACACACGCACACAGGCACCCACACACATACACTCTTCACCTCCCGACTCCTACTTATTAGTCGCCCCTTACAAGAGGCAGATCCTTCTTGCCTCGGCCGTATTCTTATCTCTGCAAGCCAAACGGACACACACACATACACACACACTCACACACGCACACACACGCACACAGGCACACACACACACACACATACACTCTTCACCTCTCGACTCCTACCCATTAGTCGCCCCTTACGACTGGCAGGGCCTTCTTGCCACGGCCGTGTTCTTATCTCTGCGAGCCGACCGCACACACACACACTCACACACACACATACACACACACTTACACGCACACAGGCACACACGCACACACGCACACGCAAACGCACACGCACTCGCACACGCACACACTCTCCACCTCTCGACTCCTATCCATTAGTCGCCTATTAAGACAGGCAGGGCCTTCTTGCCACAGACGCATTCTTATCTCTGCAGGCCGAACGGACACACACACACTCACACACACACACATACACTCTTAACCTCTCGACTCCTACCCATTAGTCGCCTCTTACGACATTAAGGGACTTCTTGCCACGGACGTATTCTTATCTCTGTGAGCCGAACGGACATACACACACACTCACACACACACGCACGCTCACACGCAGACACACACACGCACACACGCACACGCACACGCACACGCACACACTCTCCACCTCTTGACTCCTACCTATTAGTCGCCTCTTACGACAAGCAGGGCCTTCTTGCCTCGGCCGTGTTCTTATCTCTGCAAGCCGAACGGACACACACACATACTCACACACGCACACACACACGCACACACGCATACACACATACACTCTTCACCTCTCGACTCCTACCTATTAGTCGCCCCTTACAACAGGCAGGGCCTTCTTGCCACAGCCATGTTCTTATCTCTGCGAGCCGAACGGACATACACACACACTCACACACACACGCACGCTCACACGCAGACACACACACGCACACACGCACACGCACACGCACTGGCACACACTCTCCACCTCTCGACTCCTACCTATTAGTCGCCTCTTACGACAGGCAGGGCCTTCTTGCCTCGGCCGTGTTCTTATCTCTGCAAGCCGAACGGACACACACACACATACTCACACACGCACACACACACGCACACACGCACACACACATACACTCTTCACCTATCGACTCCTACCTATTAGTCGCCTCTTACGATAGGCAGGGCCTTCTTGCCTCGGTCGTGTTCTTATTTCTGCAAGCCGAACTAACACACACACATACTCACACACGCACACACACACGCACACACATACACACACACATACACTCTTCACCTGTCGACTCCTACCCATTAGTCGCCTCTTACGACAGGCAGGAACTTCTTGCCACGGCCGAGTTCTTATCTCTGTGAGCCGAACGGACACACACACTGACACACACACGCACGCACACACACACACACACACACACACAAATACACTCTTCACATCTCGACTCCTACCCATTAGTCGCCTCTTACGAAAGGCAGGGCCTTCTTGCCACGGCCGTGTTCTTATCTCTGCAAGCCGAGCGGACACACACACATACTCACACACGCACACACACACACACACACGCACATAGGCACACACACACACATACACTCTTCACCTCTCGACTCCTACCTATTAGTAGCCTCTTACGATAGGCAGGGCCTTCTTGCCTCGGCCGTATTCTTATCTCTGCAAGTCGAAGGGACACACACACATACTCACACACGCACACACACACGCACACACGCACACACACATACACTCTTCACCTCTCGACTCCTACCTATTAGTCGCCTCTTACGATAGGCAGGGCCTTCTTGCCTCGGTCGTGTTCTTATTTCTGCAAGCCGAACTAACACACACACATACTCACACACGCACACACACACGCACACAGGCACCCACACACATACACTCTTCACCTCCCGACTCCTACTTATTAGTCGCCCCTTACAAGAGGCAGATCCTTCTTGCCTCGGCCGTATTCTTATCTCTGCAAGCCAAACGGACACACACACATACACACACACTCACACACGCACACACACGCACACAGGCACACACACACACACACATACACTCTTCACCTCTCGACTCCTACCCATTAGTCGCCCCTTACGACTGGCAGGGCCTTCTTGCCACGGCCGTGTTCTTATCTCTGCGAGCCGACCGCACACACACACACTCACACACACACATACACACACACTTACACGCACACAGGCACACACGCACACACGCACACGCAAACGCACACGCACTCGCACACGCACACACTCTCCACCTCTCGACTCCTATCCATTAGTCGCCTATTAAGACAGGCAGGGCCTTCTTGCCACGGACGCATTCTTATCTCTGCAGGCCGAACGGACACACACACACTCACACACACACACATACACTCTTAACCTCTCGACTCCTACCCATTAGTCGCCTCTTACGACATTAAGGGACTTCTTGCCACGGACGTATTCTTATCTCTGTGAGCCGAACGGACATACACACACACTCACACACACACGCACGCTCACACGCAGACACACACACGCACACACGCACACGCACACGCACACGCACACACTCTTAACCTCTCGACTCCTACCCATTAGTCGCCCCTTACAACAGGCAGGGCCTTCTTGCCACAGCCATGTTCTTATCTCTGCGAGCCGAACGGACATACACACACACCCACACACACGCACGCTCACACGCAGACACACACACGCACACGCACACGCACACACTCTCCACCTCTCGACTCCTACCTGTAAGTCGCCTATTACGACAGGCAGGGCCTTCTTGCCTCGGCCGTGTTCTTATCTCTGCAAGCCGAACGGACACACACACACATACTCACACACGCACACACACACGCACACACGCACACACACATACACTCTTCACCTATCGACTCCTACCTATTAGTCGCCTCTTACGATAGGCAGGGCCTTCTTGCCTCGGTCGTGTTCTTATTTCTGCAAGCCGAACTAACACACACACATACTCACACACGCACACACACACGCACACACATACACACACACATACACTCTTCACCTGTCGACTCCTACCCATTAGTCGCCTCTTACGACAGGCAGGAACTTCTTGCCACGGCCGAGTTCTTATCTCTGTGAGCCGAACGGACACACACACTGACACACACACGCACGCACACACACACACACACACACACAAATACACTCTTCACATCTCGACTCCTACCCATTAGTCGCCTCTTACGAAAGGCAGGGCCTTCTTGCCACGGCCGTGTTCTTATCTCTGCAAGCCGAACGGACACACACACATACTCACACACGCACACACACACACACACACGCACATAGGCACACACACACACATACACTCTTCACCTCTCGACTCCTACCTATTAGTAGCCTCTTACGATAGGCAGGGCCTTCTTGCCTCGGCCGTATTCTTATCTCTGCAAGTCGAAGGGACACACACACATACTCACACACGCACACACACACGCACACACGCACACACACACATACACTCTTCACCTCTCGACTCCTACCTATTAGTCGCCTCTTACGATAGGCAGGGCCTTCTTGCCTCGGTCGTGTTCTTATTTCTGCAAGCCGAACTAACACACACACATACTCACACACGCACACACACACGCACACAGGCACCCACACACATACACTCTTCACCTCCCGACTCCTACTTATTAGTCGCCCCTTACAAGAGGCAGATCCTTCTTGCCTCGGCCGTATTCTTATCTCTGCAAGCCAAACGGACACACACACATACACACACACTCACACACGCACACACACGCACACAGGCACACACACACACACATACACTCTTCACCTCTCGACTCCTACCCATTAGTCGCCCCTTACGACTGGCAGGGCCTTCTTGCCACGGCCGTGTTCTTATCTCTGCGAGCCGACCGCACACACACACACTCACACACACACATACACACACACTTACACGCACACAGGCACACACGCACACACGCACACGCAAACGCACACGCACTCGCACACGCACACACTCTCCACCTCTCGACTCCTATCCATTAGTCGCCTATTAAGACAGGCAGGGCCTTCTTGCCACGGACGCATTCTTATCTCTGCAGGCCGAACGGACACACACACACTCACACACACACACATACACTCTTAACCTCTCGACTCCTACCCATTAGTCGCCTCTTACGACATTAAGGGACTTCCTGCCACGGACGTATTCTTATCTCTGTGAGCCGAACGGACATACACACACACTCACACACACACGCACGCTCACACGCAGACACACACACGCACACACGCACACGCACACGCACACGCACACACTCTCCACCTCTTGACTCCTACCTATTAGTCGCCTCTTACGACAAGCAGGGCCTTCTTGCCTCGGCCGTGTTCTTATCTCTGCAAGCCGAACGGACACACACACATACTCACACACGCACACACACACGCACACACGCATACACACATACACTCTTCACCTCTCGACTCCTACCTATTAGTCGCCCCTTACAACAGGCAGGGCCTTCTTGCCACAGCCATGTTCTTATCTCTGCGAGCCGAACGGACATACACACACACTCACACACACACGCACGCTCACACGCAGACACACACACGCACACACGCACACGCACACGCACTGGCACACACTCTCCACCTCTCGACTCCTACCTATTAGTCGCCTCTTACGACAGGCAGGGCCTTCTTGCCTCGGCCGTGTTCTTATCTCTGCAAGCCGAACAGACACACACACATACTTACACACTCACACACGCACACACACGCACACAGGCACACACACACATACACTCTTCACCTCTCGACTCCTACCCATTAGTCGCCTCTTACGACAGGCAGGGCCTTCTTGCCACGGCCGTCTTCTTATATCTGCGAGCCGACCGCACACACACACACACTCACACACACACATACACACACACTTACACGCACACAGGCACACACGCACACACAAACACACGCACACGCACACGCACACGCACACACTCTCCACCTCTCGACTCCTATCCAATAGTAATAGTCGCCTCTTAATACAGCCAGGGCCTTCTTGCCATGGACCTATTTTTATCTCTGCGGGCCGAACAGATACACACACACTCACACACACACACACACACACACACATACACTCTTAACCTCTCGACTCCTACCCATTAGTCGCCTATTACGACATTCAGGGACTTCTTGCCACGGACGTATTCTTATCTCTGCAAGCCGAACAGACACACACACATACTCACACACGCGCACACACACGCACACACACATACACTCTTCACCTCTCGACTCCTACCTATTAGTCGCCCCTTACAACAGGCAGGGCCTTCTTGCTACAGCCATGTTTTTATCTCTGCGAGCCGAATGGACATACACACACACTCACACACACACGCACGCTCACACTCAGACACACACACGCACACACGCACACGCACACGCACACGCACACACTCTCCACCTCTCGACTCCTACCTATTAGTCGTCTCTTAGGACAGGCAGGGCCTTCTTGCCTCGGCCGTGTTCTTATCTCGGCAACCGAACGGACACACACACATACTCACACACGCACACACATACGCACACACATACACTCTTAACCTCTCCACTCCTACCCATTAGCCGTCTCTTACGACATTCAGGGACTTCTTGCCACGGACGTATTCTTATCTCTGCGAGCCGAACGGACATACACACACACTCACACACACACGCACGCTCATACGCAGACACACACACGAACACACGCACACGCACACGCACACACATACACTCTTCACCTTTTCGCCTTATTCTTGTCTTACTTCAGGCAGGGCCTTCTTGCCTCGGCCGTATTCTTATCTCTGCAAGCCAAACGGACACACACACATATACACACACACTCACACACGCACAAACACACGCGCACACACACACATATACACTCTTCACCTCTCGACTCCTATTCATTAGTCGCCTCTTACGACAGGCATGGACTTTTTGCCTCGGCCGTATTCTAATCTCTGCGAGCCGAACGGACACACTCACATACTCACACACGCACACACACACGCTCACACGCACACACATACACTCTTCACCTCTCGACTCCTACCCATTAGTCGCATCTTACGACAGGCAGGAACTTCTTGCCACGGCCGAGTTCTTATCCATGTGAGCCGAACGGACACACACATACATACACACACACACTTACACACGCACACACAAAGGAACAAACACACACACACATACACTCTTTATCTCTCGACTCCTACCAATTAGTCGCTCCTTACAGCAAGCATGGCCTTCTTGCCACGGCCGTATTCTTATCTATGCAAGCCGAACGGACACACACACCCATACACACACACACACTTACACACGCACAAACACATACACACGTACACACAAACGAACACACGCACACACACGTACACTCTTCATCTCTCGACTCCTACCCATTAGTCGCTCCTTACAGCAAGCGTGGCCTTCTTGCCTCGGCCGTATTCTTATCTCTGCAAGCCAAACAGACACACACACATACACACACACACTTACACACGCACACACACGCACACACACACACACATACACTCTTCACCTCTCGACTCCTACCCATTAGTCGCCTCTTACGAAAGGCAGGGCCTTCTTGCCACGGCCGTGTTCTCATCTCTGTGAGCCGACCGGACACACACACACTGACACACACACATACACGCACACACTCACACACGCACGCATACACGCACAGACATACATACACTCTTCACCTCTCGACTCCTACCCATTATTCTTCTCTTACGACAGGCAGGGCCTTCTTGCCTCGGCCTTATTCTTATCTCCGCAAGCCAAACGGACACACACACACA
>NW_027312025.1:70000-74999 GCF_040954645.1 Diabrotica undecimpunctata
CTCTTCACCTCTCGACTCCTACCTATTAGTCGCCCCTTACAACAGGCAGGGCCTTCTTGCCACAGCCATGTTCTTATCTCTGCGAGCCGAACGGACATACACACACACTCACACACACACGCACGCTCACACGCAGACACACACACGCACACACGCACACGCACACGCACTGGCACACACTCTCCACCTCTCGACTCCTACCTATTAGTCGCCTCTTACGACAGGCAGGGCCTTCTTGCCTCGGCCGTGTTCTTATCTCTGCAAGCCGAACAGACACACACACATACTTACACACTCACACACGCACACACACGCACACAGGCACACACACTCATACACTCTTCACCTCTCGACTCCTACCCATTAGTCGCCTCTTACGACAGGCAGGGCCTTCTTGCCACGGCCGTCTTCTTATATCTGCGAGCCGACCGCACACACACACACACTCACACACACACATACACACACACTTACACGCACACAGGCACACACGCACACACAAACACACGCACACGCACACGCACACGCACACGCACACACTCTCCACCTCTCGACTCCTATCCAATAGTAATAGTCGCCTCTTAATACAGCCAGGGCCTTCTTGCCATGGACCTATTTTTATCTCTGCGGGCCGAACAGATACACACACACTCACACACACACACACACACATACACTCTTAACCTCTCGACTCCTACCCATTAGTCGCCTATTACGACATTCAGGGACTTCTTGCCACGGACGTATTCTTATCTCTGCAAGCCGAACAGACACACACACATACTCACACACGCGCACACACACGCACACACACATACACTCTTCACCTCTCGACTCCTACCTATTAGTCGCCCCTTACAACAGGCAGGGCCTTCTTGCTACAGCCATGTTTTTATCTCTGCGAGCCGAATGGACATACACACACACTCACACACACACGCACGCTCACACTCAGACACACACACGCACACACGCACACGCACACACACACGCACACACTCTCCACCTCTCGACTCCTACCTATTAGTCGTCTCTTAGGACAGGCAGGGCCTTCTTGCCTCGGCCGTGTTCTTATCTCGGCAACCGAACGGACACACACACATACTCACACACGCACACACACACGCACACACATACACTCTTAACCTCTCCACTCCTACCCATTAGCCGTCTCTTACGACATTCAGGGACTTCTTGCCACGGACGTATTCTTATCTCTGCGAGCCGAACGGACATACACACACACTCACACACACACGCACGCTCATACGCAGACACACACACGAACACACGCACACGCACACGCACACACATACACTCTTCACCTTTTCGCCTTATTCTTGTCTTACTTCAGGCAGGGCCTTCTTGCCTCGGCCGTATTCTTATCTCTGCAAGCCAAACGGACACACACACATATACACACACACTCACACACGCACAAACACACGCGCACACACACACACATACACTCTTCACCTCTCGACTCCTATTCATTAGTCGCCTCTTACGACAGGCATGGACTTTTTGCCTCGGCCGTATTCTAATCTCTGCGAGCCGAACGGACACACTCACATACTCACACACGCACACACACACGCTCACACGCACACACATACACTCTTCACCTCTCGACTCCTACCCATTAGTCGCATCTTACGACAGGCAGGAACTTCTTGCCACGGCCGAGTTCTTATCCATGTGAGCCGAACGGACACACACACCCATACACACACACACACTTACACACGCACAAACACATACACACGTACACACAAACGAACACACGCACACACACGTACACTCTTCATCTCTCGACTCCTACCCATTAGTCGCTCCTTACAGCAAGCGTGGCCTTCTTGCCTCGGCCGTATTCTTATCTCTGCAAGCCAAACAGACACACACACATACACACACACACTTACACACGCACACACACGCACACACACACACACATACACTCTTCACCTCTCGACTCCTACCCATTAGTCGCCTCTTACGAAAGGCAGGGCCTTCTTGCCACGGCCGTGTTCTCATCTCTGTGAGCCGACCGGACACACACACACTGACACACACACATACACGCACACACTCACACACGCACGCATACACGCACAGACATACATACACTCTTCACCTCTCGACTCCTACCCATTATTCTTCTCTTACGACAGGCAGGGCCTTCTTGCCTCGGCCTTATTCTTATCTCCGCAAGCCAAACGGACACACACACACATATACACACACACTTACACACGTACAAACACACGCACACACACACACACATACACTCTTCACCTCTCGACTCCTATTCATTAGTCGCCACTTACGACAGGCATGGACTTATTGCCTCGGCCGTATTCTAATCTCTGCGAGCCGAACGGACACACACATACATACACACACACACTCACACACATACACACACATACTCACAAACACACACACGCACACACGCACGCACACACGCACACGCACACGCACACACGCACAAACACACGCACACACACATACATTCTTCACCTCTCGACTCCTATCTATTAGTCGCCTCTTACGACAGGCAGGGCCTTCTTGCCTCGGCCGTGTACTTATCTCTGCAAGCCGAACGGACACACACACACGCACACACACACACGCACACACACAAACACACGCACACAGGCACACACACACACACACATACACTCTTCACCTCTCGACTCCTACTTATTAGTCGCCCCTTACAAGAGGCAGGGCCTTCTTGCCTCGGCCGTATTCTTATCTCTGCAAGTAAAACAGACACACACACACACACACTTTCACACGCACACACACACACACACACATACACTCTTCACCTCTCGACTCCTACCCATAAGTCGCCATTTACGACAGGCATGGCCTTCTTGCCACCGCTGTTTACTTATCTCTGCGAGCCGAAGGGACACACACACATACACACACACACACACAGACGCACACACGCACGCACACATACAATCTTCACCTCTCGACTCCTACCTATTAGTCGCCCCGTACGATTTGCATGGCCTTCTTGCCACGGCTGTTTTCTTATCTCAACGAGCCGAAGGGACACACACACATACACACACACTCTCAAACACACAAACACGCACGCACACACGCACAGACGAACACGCACACGCACACACGCACGCACACACGCACACACACATACACTCACACACACACACACGCACACACACACTCACACACACACATGCACACACGCACGCACACATACAATCTTCACCTCTCGACTCCTACCTATTAGTCGCCCCGTACGATTTGCATGGCCTTCTTGCCACGGCTGTTTTCTTATCTTTGCGAGCCGAAGGGACACACACACATACACACACACACACTCACAAACACACACACGCACACACGCTGGCACACACGCACAGACGCACACGCACACGCACACACGCACGCACACACGCACACACACATACACTCTTCACCTCTCGACTCCTACCTATTGGTCGCCTCTTACGATAAGCAGGGCCTTCTTGCCTCGGTCGTGTTCTTATCTCTGCAAGCCGAACAGACACACACACATACTCACACACGCACACACACATGCACACACGCACACACACACATACACTCTTCACCTCTCGTCTCCTACCTATTAGTCGCCTCTTACGATAGGCAGGGCCTTCTTGCCTCGGTCGTGTTCTTATCTCTGCAGGCCGAACTAACACACACACATACTCACACACGCACTCACACACATACACTCTTCAACTCTCGACTCCTATTTATTAGTCGTCCCTTACAAGCGGCAGGGCCTTCTTGCCTCGGCCGTATTCTTATCTCTGCAAGCCAAACGGACACACACACATACACACACTTACACACGCACACACACACGCACACACACACACATACACTTTTCACCTCTCGACTCCTACGCATTAATCGCCTCTTACGACAGGCAGGGCCTTTTTGCCACGGCCGTGTTCTTATCTCTGCGAGCCGACTGGACACACACACACTTACACACACATACACACACACTCACATACGCACGCACACACGCACACACACACGCACACACGCACACACACACACACACAAATACACTCTTCACCTCTCGACTCCTATTCATTAGTCGCCTCTTACGACAGGCAGGGCCTTATTGCCACGGCCGTATTCTTATCTCTGCTAGCCAAACGGACACACACACACATACACACACACTCACACACGCACACACACGCACACACACACACATACACTCTTCACCTCTCGACTCCTACGCATTAATCGCCTCTTACGACAGGCAGGGCCTTTTTGCCACGGCCGTGTTCTTATCTCTGCGAGCCGACTGGACACACACACACTTACACACACATACACACACACTCACATACGCACGCACACACGCACACACACACGCACACACGCACACACACACACAAATACACTCTTCACCTCTCGACTCCTACCCATTAGTCGCCTCTTACGACAGGCATGGACTAATTGCCTTCGCCGTATTCTAATCTCTGCGAGCCGAACGGACACACACATACATACACACACACACACTTACACACGCACACACACACATACACTCTTCACCTCTCGACTCCTACCCATTAGTCGCCTTTTACGACAGGCATGGCCTTCTTGCCACCGCTGTTTACTTATCTCTGCGAGCCGAAGGGACACACACACATACACACACACACACTCACACACACACACACACACACGCACGCACACATACACTCTTCACCTCTCGACTTATACCTTTTAGTCGCCTCTTACGAGAGGCAGGGCCTTCTTGCCCCGGCCGTATTCTTATCTCTGCAAGCCGAACGGATACACACACTCACACACACACACGCACACACGCACACACAAACGCACACACGCACACACACTCACAAATACACTCTTCACCTCTCGACTCCTACCCATTAGTCGCCTCTTACGACAGGCATGGACTAATTGCCTTCGCCGTATTCTAATCTCTGCGAGCCGAACGGACGCA
>NW_027312026.1:0-74999 GCF_040954645.1 Diabrotica undecimpunctata
CGTGTTCTACTGTCAGGAAGCGTTTTGCAGTCGACACGCCGGTTCTCGTATTCTCGATGATTTAACTTCTAAATTGAATAACCATTATTAAGTATTTCTTCAATTCAGGACGTCTTCGACGATAACAGGATAGCGGTAACAAATAAAACTCAAAGGTAGCTTGGTAGCGCACCGAACCAACAAGGTCTAACGGGGCTAGTAGAGTATGTGCGACTGGACCCCGATCGGAAGATGTGCTGTTCTTTTATACACATCGTGTTTGAGAAAATTCAGCACACTTCCGCCGAGAGGCCAATGACAGCGCAGTTAATAACGAGCACTGTGATTGGCCGGCCAAAGTAACAATCTTTGTCGTGATTGGTTACCTTGGCGACAAAACAGCTACCCCAACCCAAGCCGGTCGGCGGTAAACCGAACGGTTTAACGTTGTCCGAATTTGTTCATGTAAGAAATCAGGATATCTCTGATTTAGTCTTTTTCAAGACTAAAAAAGACGATAAAACTGTTTTTACTAATAAAATTACAGATTTAATTTCAGCATCCAGTCCAATCAGACGGGAATTCCCACTCCACAGGAAGTTATTCAAGAACAAAAAATTCAGGCCCACCTCAAGGAGAGGTGGACCCGCCCAGGAACAGCTACAGGATAACGAAACAGAACAAGAAATAACATCAGTAGAAGAATCCACCACGATGGCTTCAAACAACGTAGAGATCATGGAAGAAGAACCATTCCAGGCAGTGAAATGCTAGAGAAGAAATTCGAATGAAAACATAGCAGGAGCTAGACAGCGACCATCAACAAGTAGTGGAACGGTTACAACTCAGAACCGTTATCAAGTTTTATCTACAATCAACACGGAAGAAACATCTTCTACGACGACTACCAGGAAAGAAAGAGTGCCCCCTCTGGTCATTGCAGGACAAATTGGGAGTTATGCAACATTCATCAAGGAAATAACGAAGTTATTAGGACACAATAACTTCCAAATTTCACCGTCCGGAAAAGCAGGTACAAGGGTGTACCTAAAAACACATGAAGATTACGAAAAACTCAAACAGGATTTCATATCTACATCAACAGCCTTCCATACATTCACGAAGAAATCGGAAGTTACGAAGAAAATTGTCATGAAAGCGGCCCCAGGATTGGACCTCGATGAAGTCGAAGCTGACCTCCGTGAACAAGGAATCATCGGAAAAGTTACAGAACTGAAAACCAGGAAACCAGGAGCACAAAGCAGCTCCTACCTGCTCCAAGTGGACAAGCAACAGGATCTGAAGGAGATAAAAAGGATAAACGGTGTGCAAAACATAAGAGTAAGATGGGACGCTTACTCTAAACCTTCCAGGGCAACGCAGTGTTTCAACTGCCAGGAGTTTGGACACTCTGCCAGAAACTGCTTCAAGCAACCTAGGTGCATGAAATGCGCCAACGGACATCAAACGAGACACTGCCCTCTCCCAAAAGGTCAGGTAAACAAAGTGAAGTGCTGTAACTGCCAGGAGGCACACACTTCCAACTATCCAATGTGCAGCAAGCACATTGAGTACCTAGACAGGCAAGCTGCGAGAAGAGCGAGGAACCAACCGCAGAAAACGGCTCCACCAGCGCCTCATCCTTCAACCTTCAGGAAAACCACCAGCAGTGTATCATATGCACAAGCGAGCAAAGGAGAACAACAAACACCAAGGAATGATGGAGTCAAGAGCACCTGGGCTGAAATTAACGAAATAGTTAATGTACAGAAAATGATGGAAATTCTTCAAGATATGAAGAGAGAGCTACTACAGGCAAAATCATTTGCAGAAAAAGCAATGATTTTCATGAAATATGAAGAGATCTACAATGAACCATAAACACCTGAAGATACTCCAGTTCAACATAGCATCACTGAGGCTAAGGATCAGCGAACTTCGAGAGACAGTCGTAAGGCATAACCCAGATGTCATATGCCTGTCTGAAACAAGATACATGACGGACTCCCAACTTCCAAGGATAACAAACTACGATGGATTCGGAAGAAGAGACGAACCAAACGACAGAGGAGTAGCCATCTATGTTAAGAACAACATAGAATGGAACCAGGTTTTGATGGATACACACCATTTCGAAAGTGTTGGAATCAAAGTAGGTATAGCTAATATCTTTTCAATTTACAGGAAGCACTCGGAAGAACTAGCCATAGAAGAACTGGATGCCTTACTCAACTCTGCACCAACCGTAGTCGTAGCAGGAGATTTCAACGCCAAACACACAGCATGGGGATGTATGACGGACACAGCACCAGGAACAACTCTACTAAGATACTGCGAGGACAGAGATAGGATGTTATTCGCTCCAGACGAACCAACAAGGATCAATCCAATAAGAGAACACAACAACTCAACACTGGACCTGTTCATCACCAAGGATGTAATAATGGAAGACGTCAGAACATACTTCGAATGCAGTTCGGACCACAAACCAGTAATAGGAAGGATGACATCGAGAGTCGACTTGCCAAGGATAGAACCAGTAGAAAGATGGAGATGGAAAGATGTTAACTGGCCTAACTACAGAAGACAGCTAAACCAAATGGAAATGAAGAGAGAATTCCAATCAACAGAAGAAGTAGAAGAAAAGATCGAAGAAATCACAAGAAGAATCCAACGAGCAATGGAAGCCAACATCCCAAAATCCATGACGAACAACAGAGGACTGATCATCCCAACAGAGCTACAGGACATCATCAAGGATAGAAACAAGGCCAGACGAGCATTCCAAAGAACCAGAAGACAGGAATTCAAGGACTACGGAGACATCCTATCCGAAGAAATAAGAGTAAGACTGAGAAGTCTTACTGAAAACCAGTGGCACAACAACATCAGAAGAGCTGAAGAAAACCATGGAAACGTTTGGAAAATGCTGAAGGCAAGAAGAAGAGGAAAACAAAAGATGCCACAAATCATGGACAACGAGGGAACACACTACGACACCCAAGGAAAAGTTGATGCAATATCAAGGAAGATGGCAGCCACACACAGACAAAACCAGGATATGTCGGATGCAAGAACAAAGAGGAAAGTCGAGCAAGAATACAACAGGATCAGAAGAAGGAACGAGTTCCAAATAGACGAGGAAGACCATATCAGCCCAAGCGAAGTTGCAAAAATCATCAGGAAACTGAAAGGAAGCAGAACACCAGGACAAGAAGGAATCCACAACATCACCCTCAAGGAGCTTCCGAAGAAGATCATAGTACAACTGTACTATATCTTCAAATACTGCCTGGAAAAAGGACATTTTCCAAACAACTGGAAACACGCCAAGATTATACCTCTTCTGAAACCAAGGAAAGATGGAAGAAGACCGGAAAGCTACAGGCCCATATCACTCCTGGAAACGATGGGAAAGATCTTAGAAAAAATCATCTACAAGAGACTGGTGAAGCATACAGAAAGAAGAGGAGTCATCCAAGAAGACCAGTTTGGTTTCAGAAAAGGAAGAAACTGCGAACTCCAATTAGCAAGGATCATCAGCGACACGAAGATAAAATTCAACAGGAAACAGAAGACAGGATTAGCCATACTGGACATAGAGAAAGCCTACGACACGGTTTGGAAGAAGGCACTAATCTACAAGATGGACAAGGCTAGACTTCCACACTACCTCATCAACATCTGCGACATGTATCTATCTAATAGAACATTCCAAGTTTCAGCTGACCAAAAGATGTCGACGATTCAAGAAATCCAGGAAGGAATGCCTCAGGGCAGCATTTTATCACCCATTTTATATAACATTTTTGTTTCAGACCTCCCTACAGATCCAAGGACTTCTACAGCCCTGTATGCAGACGACACAGCAGTGTATGCATCCGGAAAAGACGAAAGAAGAATCATAGATAACATGGAGAGCCACCTGGAAAGAATCACGGACTACACCGAAAAATGGAAAATCAAGATCAACGCCGAAAAAACGCAGTTCATCATTTTCGGCCAGGATAGACGACAACTACGGAACCAGATCACAGTAGGAGACAACAGAATTCAGGAAACAGAGACGGTCAAATACCTAGGAGTCCACCTCGACAGAAAACTCAACTTCCGGGTGCATACACAAAAAACTAAGGTAAAAGCTAATGCAGCTAAAAAACTAATACTTCCTTTCATTTTTAGGTCCAGTCCACTCTCGAAGGCGAAGAAAATTCAACTCTACCAAGCATATGTTAGGTCGGTGATTCTGTATGCTATACCAGTGTGGAGCTCCATTGCGGAATCACACTGGAAAAAGTTGGAAGCAACTGAGAACTCATGCTACCGAATCATCGACGGAACAGCATGGGAGGATAGAGTTACGAACGCGACAATCAAGAACAGGTTAGGATACACGCCACTAAGGGAAGTGGCCGAGAACAGAACCAGGTGGTTCTTCAACCAGGCCACTCGAAGACTGCGAAAGACCAGGGATATCCTCGAGAAGAACAGGATCCAGAGGATACACAGATCCACCCATAGACTGATCGACCACCTGATCAGGGTCTAACCAGGCGTGCAGGGAAGTAGGTACGTTTGCCGATTTTAGTACCTACAGAAGCAGACGAGGACAGCACCCAGGAAAATCCAGGAACCGAAAGGAGAAATCTTCAAGAGCTGGCGGTGCACGAGCGGGACGTCGAGGAAGAAAGAAGGCTAAAATATCTTAAGTTTTGACATGTAAATATCTTAGAATGGCAATAAACGTTTTTATTTTTATTTTTATTTTTATTATTTATTACAAGAGGCGGGGCGCTTCACACAAGCGTGTCCTACAACTGAAGCATTCGCAGGGAAAAAGTCCGCCCAAATGACGTATTTTCTACTACTTCTAGTACGTTTATTTACATAAAATGTTAGCTATATCCTAACAACATTTAAGGTAAGGATTATTTTTTTTTATTTGTAATATATGACAAACCAGAACATTGATTAAGCAGAGGAAATGTTTATGTCCAGCGTCGAAATATCATGGTTTATTTGCTTTTACATTTTCATCAAGTTGGGTGTGACTTTTTTTAATTAAACTCATCCCCCTTTTGGTGAAGTATGTGAAAGTAGTTATCATCTTATGAAGAAGAACTTTTGATTATTAATCGCATGATTTATACAATTTAATTTTTTTATTTTAATACTATGTTTAGCAATTTTACGTCTATACATTTTTTATTACACATGTTAAATGTTTTCTACGTCTATTATTTGTGATATATAATATGTTCAGACAACTTCTTTATAGGATCAAAGAAGAATATTAATACAAAAGATTTACCGATCTGGACAAGAGGCGGGGCGCTTCACACAAGCGTGTCCTACAACTGAAGCATTCGCAGGGAAAAAGTCCGCCCAAATGACGTATTTTCTACTACTTCTAGTACGTTTATTTACATAAAATGTTAGCTATATCCTAACAACATTTAAAATAAGGATTATTTTTTTTTATTTGTAATATATGACAAACCAGAACATTGATTAAGCAGAGGAAATGTTTATGTCCAGCGTCGAAATATCATGGTTTATTTGCTTTTACATTTTCATCAAGTTGGGTGTGACTTTTTTTAATTAAACTCATCCCCCTTTTGGTGAAGTATGTGAAAGTAGTTATCATCTTATGAAAAAGAACTTTTGATTATTAATCGCATGATTTATACAATTTAACCTTTTTTATTTTAATACTATATTAAGCAACTTTACATCTACAACTTTTTTATTACACATGTTAAATGTTTTCTACGTCTATTATTTGTGATATATAATATGTTCAGACAACTTCTTTATAGGATCAAAGAAGAATATTAATACAAAAGATTTACTGATCTCGACAAGAGGCAGGGCGCTTCACACAAGCATGACCTAAAACTGAATAAAAAGTCCGCCCAAGTGAGGTTATTTCTACTACTCCTAGTACGATTAATTACATAAAATGTTAGTCATATCCTAACTACATTTAAGGTAAGGTTTACTTTTTTTTTTTTTAATATATGACAAACCAGAACATTGTTTAAGCAGAGGAAATGTTTATGTCCAGCGTCGAAATATCATGGTTTATTTGCTTTTACATTTTCATCAATTTGGGTGTGATTTTTTTTAATTAATATCACCCCCTTTTTGGTGAAGTATGAGAAAGTAATTATCATCTTATAAAGAAGAACTTTTGATTATTAATCGCATGATTTATTCAATTTAAATTTTTTATTTTAATACTATGTTTAGCAATTTTACGTTTATACATTTTTTATTACACATGTTAAATGTTTTCCACATTTTGTGATATATAATATGATCAGACAACTTCGTTATAGCATAAAAGAAGAATATATTTAGGTACAAAAGAATTACCTAGCTCGACAAGAGGCGGGGCGCTTCACACACGCGTGTCCTACAACTGAAGTATTCGCAGGGAAAACGTCCGCCCAAATGACGTATTTTCTACTACTTCTACTACGTTTAATTATATAAAATGTTAGCTATATCCTAACAACATTTAAGGTAAGGATTATTTTTTTTTTATTTGTAATATATGACAAACCAGAACATTGATTAAGCAGAGGAAATGTTTATGTCCAGCGTCGAAATATCATGGTTTATTTGCTTTTACATTTTCATCAAGTTGGGTGTGACTTTTTTTAATTAAACTCATCCCCCTTTTGGTGAAGTATGTGAAAGTAGTTATCATCTTATGAAGAAGAACTTTTGATTATTAATCGCATGATTTATACAATTTAATTTTTTTATTTTAATACTATGTTTAGCAATTTTACGTCTATACATTTTTCATTACACATGTTAAATGTTTTCTACGTCTATTATTTGTGATATATAATATGTTCAGACAACTTCTTTATAGGATCAAAGAAGAATATTAATACAAAAGATTTACCGATCTCTACAAGAGGCAGGGCGCTTCACACAAGCATGACCTAAAACTGAATAGAAAGTCCGCCCAAGTGAGGTCTTTTCTACTACTTCTAGTACGTTTAATTACATAAAATGTTAGTCATATCCTAACTACATTTAAGGTAAGGTTTACTTTTTTTTTTTTTAATATATGACAAACCAGAACATTGTTTAAGCAGAGGAAATGTTTATGTCCAGCGTCGAAATATCATGGTTTATTTGCTTTTACATTTTCATCAATTTGGGTGTGATTTTTTTTAATTAATATCACCCCCTTTTTGGTGAAGTATGTGAAAGTAATTATCATCTTATAAAGAAGAACTTTTGATTATTAATCGCATGATTTATTCAATTTAAATTTTTTATTTTAATACTATGTTTAGCAATTTTACGTTTATACATTTTTTATTACACATGTTAAATGTTTTCCACATTTTGTGATATATAATATGATCAGACAACTTCGTTATAGCATAAAAGAAGAATATATTTAGGTACAAAAGATTTACCTAGCTCGACAAGAGGCAGTGCGCTTCACACACGCGTGTCCTACAACTGAAGTATTCGCAGGGAAAACGTCCGCCCAAATGACGTATTTTCTACTACTTCTAGTACGTTTAATTATATAAAATGTTAGCTATATCCTAACAACATTTAAGGTAAGGATTATTTTTTTTTATTTGTAATATATGACTAACCAGAACATTGATTAAGCAGAGGAAATGTTTATGTCCAGCGTCGAAATATCATGGTTTATTTGCTTTTACATTTTCATCAAGTTGGGTGTGACTTTTTTTAATTAAACTCATCCCCCTTTTGGTGAAGTATGTGAAAGTAGTTATTATCTTATGAAGAAGAACTTTTGATTATTAATCGCATGATTTATACAATTTAATTTTTTTATTTTAATACTATGTTTAGCAATTTTACGTCTATACCTTTTTTATTACACATGTTAAATGTTTTCTACATCTATTATTTGTGATATATAATATGTTGAGACAACTTCTTTATAGGATCAAAGAAGAATATTAATACAAAAGATTTACCGATCTCGACAAGAGGCTGGGCGCTTCACACAAGCATGGCCTTCAACTGAAGCATTCGCAGGAAAAAAGTCCGCCCAAGTGAGGTCTTTTCTACTACTTCTAGTACGTTTAATTACATAAAATGTTAGCCATATCCTAACGACATTTAAGGTAAGGTTTTCTTTTTTTTCTTTTTAATATATGACAAACCAGAACATTGATTAAGCAGAGGAAATGTTTATGTCCAGAGTCGAAATATCATGGTTTATTTGCTTTTACATTTTCATCAAGTTGGGTGTGACTTTTTTTAATTAAACTCATCCCCCTTTTGGTGAAGTATGTGAAAGTAGTTATTATCTTATGAAGAAGAACTTTTGATTATTAATCGCATGATTTATACAATTTAATTTTTTTATTTTAATACTATGTTTAGCAATTTTACGTTTATACATTTTTTATTACACATGTTAAATGTTTTTCACATTTTGTGATATATAATATGTTCAGACAACTTCGTTATAGCATAAAAGAAGAATATAATTAGGTACAAAAGATTTACCTATCTCGACAAGAGGCGGGGCGCTTCACACAGGCGTGTCCTACAACTGAAGCATTCGCAGGGAAAAAGTCCGCCCAAATGACGTATTTTCTACTACTTCTAGTACGTTTAATTACATAAAATGTTGGCTATATCCTAACCACATTTAAGGTAAGGATTTTTTTTTTATTTGTAATATATGACAAACCAGAACATTGATTAAGCAGAGGAAATGTTTATGTCCAGCGTCGAAATATCATGGTTTATTTGCTTTTACATTTTCATCAAGTTGGGTGTGACTTTTTTTAATTAAACTCGTCCCCCTTTTGGTGAAGTATGTGAAAGTAGTTATCATCTTATGAAAAAGAACTTTTGATTATTAATCGCATGATTTATACAATTTAACCTTTTTTATTTTAATACTATATTAAGCAATTTTACATCTACAACTTTTTTATTACACATGTTAAATGTTTTCTACATCTGTGATTTGTGATATATAATATGTTCCAAAAACTTCTTTATAGCATAAAAGAAGAATATTAGTATAAAAGATTTACCGATCTTGACAAGAGGCGGGGCGCTTCACACAAGCATGGCCTACAACTGAATCATTCGCAGGAAAAAAGTCCGCCCAAGTGAGGTATTTTCTACTACTTCTAGTAAATGTCATTACATAAAATGTTAGCCATATCCTAACGACATTTAAGGTAAGGTTTACTTTTATTTTGTTTTTAATATATGAGAAACCAGAACATTGATTAAGCAGAGGAAATGTTTATGTCCAGCGTCGAAATATCATGGTTTTTTTGCTTTTACATTTTCATCAATTTAGGTGTGATTTTTTTAAATTAATATCATACCCCTTTTGGTGAAGTATGTGAAAGTAGTTATCATCTTATGAAGAAAAACTTTTGGTTATTAATCGCATGATTTATACAATTTAAACTTTTTTATTTTAATACTATATTAAGCAATTTTACATCTATACCTTTTTATTACACATGTTAAACGTTTTCTACATCTATCATTTGTGATATATAATATGTTCAGACAACTTCTTTATAGCATAAAAGAAGAATATAATTAGATACACAAGATTTACCGATCTCGACAAGAGGCGGGGCGCTATAAACAAGCGTGGCCTACAACTCAAACATTCGCAGGAAAAAAGTCCGCCCAAGTGAGGTCTTTTCTACTACTTCTAGTACGTTTAATTACATAAAATGTTAGCCATATCCTAACAACATTTACGGTAAGGTTTCCATATTTTTTTATTTGTAATACATATATGACAAACCAGAACATTGATTACGCAGAGGAAATGTTTATGTCCAGTGTCGAAATATCATGGTTTGTTTGCTTTTATATTTCTATCAATTCGGGTGTGATTTTCTTTAATTAATGTCATCCCCCTTTTAGTGAAGTATGTGAAAGTAGTTATCATCTTATGAAGAGAAACTTTTGATTATTAACCGCATGATTTATACAATTTGAATTTTTTATTTTATTGCTATGTTAGCTAATTTTACATTTATAACTTTTTTAATACACATGTTAAATGTTTTCTACATCTGTTGTTTGTGATATATAAATTGTTCAGACCGCTTTTTTATAGCTTGAAAGAAGAATATAATTAGGTACAAGAGATTTGCCGATCTCGACAAGAGGCTGGGCGCTTTATACAAGCATAGCCTACAACTGAAGCATTCGCAGGAAAAAAGTCTTCCCAAGTGAGGTATTTTCTACTACTTCTAGAACGTGTCATTACATAAAATGTTAGCCATATGCAAACAACATTTAAGGTAATGTTTACTTTTTTTATTTGTAATATATGACACATTGATTAAGCAGAGGAAATTTTTATATCCAGCGTCGAAATATGGTGGTTTATTTGCTTTTACATTTTCATCAATTTGGGTGTGACTTTTTTTAATTAATATCATTCCCCTTTTGGTGAAGTATGTGAAAGTAGTTATCATCTTATGAAGAAAAACTTTTAATTATTAACCCCATGATTTATACAATTTAAACTTTTTTATTTTAATACTATGTTAAACAATTTTACGTCTATATTTTTTTATTACACATATTAAACGTTTTCTACATCAATTGTGATATAATATGTTCTGACAACTTCTTCATAGCATAAAAGAAGAATATTAAGTACAAAAGATTTATCGATCTCGACAAGAGACGGGGCGCTTCAGACAAGCGTGGGCTACATGTTAAATGTTTTCTACATATTTTATTATGTGTGCTATATAATATGTTACCAAGACTTCTTCATAACATAAACTGTTATTTAGTATAATATTTTCATTATCGGAAATGTGAAAACAATGTAAAGGACCTCGAATCGGTTCCTGCTAAAACCGCAACTTTAAGACATCGCATTTTTATATAGTGGATTTCTTGTCTAGTCCCATCCATATTATAACGGCTAAAAAACGAAGTAATTCATCTTCATCTTTGCCTTACCATTTACACAAAAGCGAATAATTTTTGATGATTTCATTTGCAATCCCTTCAACGACTTTCTGTTGAGCGTATCTATTTGTTTCAGTGATTATCAAATCTTGAATTTCATTATCAACAAATACTAACTAAAAATCAATCGATTTATAACCACATAGTTGCTCCACTTCAATGTTGAATCCTTGACTCTCAGTAAATTCAAATTTATGTAGTTCTTCTGGGAAATCTGTGGTATTTCTTTCCACATTATTTTATCTGCACTTAAATTAACATCGTATATGTTGACGATTCCTTCAGTTTCTTTGGGATCTAAATAATCAAAAAATCTATACAAAAAAATTGAAAATAAGATAACTTACCAATTAATAAATCATCGACTAAATTAGAAGGACCTGCTTCGTTATACAACTTTTGTTTCTTTCTTGGTTTACTAACATCGTCACCCCTTTCTATAAAGTAAGAAAACAATCAAGACACAAATCTGTACTGTGAGCGAAATCAGTTACCTATTACTACTTTATAAATATAATTACTGGGTCCAGTAACTTTATCACTACTCGAATAAAGTTGATCACTGTCATTCTCTCGATAAGCAGGATAAGCATCAGAGTCATAATCTGATATATTCTAATCACTGAAATCAGATCTAGTAGTCGACGAAGTTCATCTTCTGATAATACTTTTTTTGTTCATTATACGAAGATATGAATACTTTTATAATGCAGGAAATAAATAAAATTGTCGTACACGATATATCACAGTGAAATACAAATGCCAACAAAAATCCTAACCTACATAAATAGGCAGATTTTACCGGACCAAGACAGATTTCCGTTTTCTATAGACCAGACCTTTTTAATTTATAACATAACAATATAGAAACTGCGTCCCTCACGTTTCTTAAACACGATAACATACTGTGGACAAAATGGTACACATGGTGTGTGGTGCACATGGGGCTTAACGTGTTAATACTGACTCCCTTCAATTTCTATTTTACATCTGATTGGTTCTTTGCTGATTACTATTCTTTTAGTTTTCTGAGTTGAGATTGCCATGTTAATTTTTTTTGCTTTTATATTTAATCTGTGGAGCATTTTTTGCAGAATTTCATCTTGTGCTTTATTAAAATTGAAAAATAATTTATTAATTTGAAGCGTGGCACTGCATAGTGCTTACAATCTTTTTTATATTTGGCTCAAATTTACTTGTAGCAACACGTAAAACTGCTTCCAAACTTTCATTTGCAAGGCGGTTTCGATTTTTTGTTTATTATTATTTAGTATTGAAAAAGTTTGTTCACATATATAGGTAGAACCAAAGAAGCTGGCACATTTCAGAGCGTTTATGCGCAACTCTAATAAATGATGCTTACTCCGAATAAAGGGTATATTCACATCACAGGAAACAAAGTGATCAAAGTAGTCGGTCCCTACCTTTGATTGTGGTTTTAAGGTCACGTTTCTTAATCCATCACAAATAGAAGGAGAGTTTTTATGAATCCAAAAAGGCTTAGTTAGGTCGTATTCGTTTACCTTATATATGATGCAAATGAATGGTGAGTTTTTCTTTAGTGACTTAATAATAATTTTTTCAGCTAAAAATGATCTTCTCAGTTCTAATGGAGGTTTGATTGCTTCAGCTATTAATGGTTCAACTGGTGTAGATTTCATTGCTCCCAGACAGATTCTGAGTGATTTGTTTTATATAATATCCAGCTTACGTAGATTTGTTTTATTGTCTGTTCCATAAAGTGTACAACCATAATTAATTATTGATCTTATGTAAGCCTTATAGAAGGTTAGAGCTGTTTGAGGTTCTGCACCCCACCAAGTTCGCATAATGGATTTTAAGATGTTTAGTCCTTTATTGCATTTTGTCTCTACTTGTTCAATATAAAGCTTCCAGATTAATTTTCTGTCTAATGTGATTCCTAAGTATTTGATATCGGTATCCACCGGAAATTCTATACCATCTATTGTAATTTTCTGCATCGGTGTCATGTTATTCCTGGTAAAGATTATAACTTTGGATTTTTCTGTGAAGATTTGTAGCCCTAAATCACTTCTCTATCTCTCTCTCTCTCTCCAATGGCGCTACAGCCCAAATCGGGCCTTGACCTCCTCCAAACTATGCTTCCAACCTTGTCGGTCCAGCGCCGATCTTCTCCAGGTTCTCACGTCTAGCAAATTTTGCGCGTCCGCTGCCACTTCATCGTCCCATCTCTTGCGTGGCCTTCCTTTTGGTCTTGCGCCCTGCATTTTACTATCAAGGGCTCTTTTCGGCAATCTTTCTTTCTCCATTCTTACTACATGACCAGCCCAGCGAAGTCTCTGAAGTTTAGCGAATTCTGAGATCGGTGTCTCTTTGAACAGTTGGTAGAGTTCATGGTTATACCTGGATCTAAATCACTTATGGATCTTAAAACGAGTTTTGTGCTTAAATTCAAACGATTGTTGCATTCGTCAAGATGTTTGCTACGTATATAAACAACAAAATAATCGGAATATTGTATAATAGTTGCTTTAAATATGGAGGCGCGTAAATTAGTAGTATATATATTTAAAAGTAATGGTCAAATTCTTGTGGCAGACCTAAAATTGCAGTTTGGTATTTTACTGGGCCTCATAATGTCCTCTGAGCCCTACTTGGCTGTTTATATATAATTTCATTATCGTGTTAGCAACTTCTTGAGGGATTTGTAATTGCATCATTTTTTCCCGTAAGATAAAGCAGTTGACTTTGTCGTAGGCACCTTTAACACCTAGAAACATCGTTCCATTATAGTCGTTTTCAGTTAAGCCTATTTGTATGTCTGTATCTAAGTATGTCACCGCATCTATGGTGCCAAAACCTTTTTTAAAACCATATTGTATAGTTGGCAGAGCGCCGGTTGTATTTAACCACTATTCCAATCGGTTTTTAATTATTCTTTCGAAAACCTTGAGTACCTATACAAGGCATAAGTGCAATAGGTCTATATGAGTCACATAGGTGGAGGTTTTTGGTTGGTTTGTGTATTGGTATTACAATAGCCTTTTTCCATTCTTCTATACTTTCCCCATTGATCCAAATATCATTTAAAATTTTGATTAGAAACATCTTGGTATTGTTTGTTAATTGGAATATCATAGGATATCTAATATCATCGTATCCAGGTGATGTATTCTTTCTGTTTTTTATGATATAATTTAATTCTGGTAAGCTAATTGGTTTACTAAAAATCTTATGGTTGGTGTTATTTTGTCTTTGTTTTGAGAACATTTGTAAGGTATTATCCAAAGCATTAGCTGATGTAATTTTATCTAAAAATTGTCCTTGCCATACATAATTCTCCGATGTATTATCTTTCATATAGATCCTATTCATTTTTCTGGCCTGAGTCCATATGTTTGTCAATGGTGTATTTCTATTTAAGTTTTCGCACCAGAGGTGCCAATGTAGTTGGCAAAAAAAACTTTTTTGTTTTTGAAATTTCGTTTTTACATTTCACATAATTTTCCATGGTGTTTTGTTGCTTATACCTGTTGAGCATTTGTTTTCTTTTTTTAGTAGCCTCTTCGCAGCTTTGATCCCACCATGGTGGAAGAAGAGTTTTTTGTTCAGTTTAAAGGGTTGGTGAATGGTTGTAGAAGCATAGGCTGCCTTATTTATCCCTTCAATTAATAAGCTATAATTGTGTTCCGCGTTGTTGCTATTTTTAATGAGTTGTGCGAAATATATATTCGCAACTTCTTGATATAGACTCCAATCTGCTTTATTCAAATTCCATTTTGTTTTTGGATGTATTATGATGTCTTTACTTTCCATGCCTTTGTTAATTTCTATAATAATTGGAAAATGGTCTGAACTCAGTACATCAGGTAAAGTTTCCCATGTACAATTAATTGCTATATCTGGAGTTGCAAAAGTTAAATCCACGACTGAATTATTCCCATTATTTGTGAACCTTGTAGGTGATCCGGTGTTTATAAGTACCAACTTCGTATTGTCTGAAGCGGTTATAATTTGCGTGCCTTTGGTGTTACTTTTGTATGATCCCCATCTTGAATGATGCGCATTGAAATCACCTCCAAATATACCATTTGACTTGGTACAGTTGAGAATTGTGTCCAAATCGGAACTTGTTCGTATGTCAGGTGGGTAGTATAATGAGAAACAGCGTTATTTCACTGTTATTCAATATTTGTATACCCACATTAAAATATTTTCATTAAAATTTTTTTAGTTGGAATTTCTCTAACACAAAATACATTTCTGACAAGGATTGTCACACCTGCAGAACCATAATTTCTATCTTTACGAATAGTATTATAGAAATTATTTTGATTATCTGGCTTAAACCATGTCTCTGAAATTAAGGCAATATCAATTATATTTTCGTTTAAACATTTAACTAAACTCAGTTTATTAGCTACAGCCGATTGCGCATGGCATTTGTAAATCTTTATTTAATTTTTTATTTTATTAGCCATTACTCGGATTTGTTGAATTTGTTAATTTTATCATAAACGTATGCTTCATCTAACTTTTCCAAATCGCTAAAAAAATCAAACTCTTCGAGTTCACTTTTGTGGACTAAAAATATTGAAAAATATGTTTATAAATTCATTTGTATTAGGATCAGGATCGGCACTGTGTAAAATATTTGAGGGAAGCGGTCTTTTTGGACCAAATTCAAAAGGAAACATAGCTTTAGGTAAGGGAGATTGGGCTTTTCTTTTTTTTTAAATGTGAAGAAGTTCCAGGTTGACTTGAAGGTACTTTTTGTGTTTGTTTTTGGGTGTTGGATGAGGATGGTTTAGGTATATGTTTGGTCTTAGTTTGACTTGGAAGAGGTGGAAAGCTTTTATTATTTAGCATACCTAATACTTCAAAACTATTCCTTGTACTAAAAGCACATGTATAAGAGTTTTTAGACTGTCCTTTGATTCTAAGAAAGTTAAATTTTTTTCGACCATATTACTTTGAATTTTGTTTTGTTCTTTAAATTTTGGACATAGTTTGGAAATTGATTTATGCTCATAATTTTTACAATGTATACAATAACTGTCTTGTGCGTCTCTACAGTTATTATTATCGTTTTTCTCCTGTCCGCAGTTAATACATCTGGTTTTTGTACTGTTACAATAACGAAAAATGTGTCCATGTTGCAAGCATTTAAAGCATTGTATAACTCTATTAGCTCATTAGAATTATTCAAAAGCGCAGCCAATAAAATTAAAATGGCGATGATGATTTCCAACCTCCGATAGGAGAAGGAACCTGAAGAGGATAACTCTATGCACATAGGGTTCTACGGAACAGGCAACACTGTTTATATATACATATCTGGGTAAAATGCTTGCTTCAAAAGCAAGTAATACCAATTTTCTGGGAACATGTACTTTTTCTCCATTTAAATGAATTTTCCTTTTCGGAGTCGAGTGACTTCCGTTTCTGATAAATTGGATATTATATTATCAAAAAGATATTCATCATTAAAGAAAGTATCTACGTTTCTTATTATGCCTTTTCGTTGAAGCAAATTATTTGGAATATATGCTTTTAGCTGTTAGCTCTTTTAAATTTTCATTTTTTACTAAATTGTTTGCATCTTTGGGACTTTTAACTTACTTTAACTTTTACTGGTACTCTTAACCTATTCTTCCCTTCTCTGTCAATACTAAGAATATTTTTGATTGCTAAATTTTTATGTAAAATATGACCTACCTTCATAGGATGCAGTTTGCCAATATTTTCTTTATTTGTTTTTTTAATGAATACATATATGTACCTTATCTTTATAGAGATAAACTTTTTGTAGATTAGACAGCTTGCTTCCTTTTACCTGTTCCTTGGTCTGTAGGCATTCTTCCACTTGGTCCATATTTTGGGTCCCTCCTTAGTCAGGGGGAGAGTTTTCACCCATTTTTGTAAACTACCACTACATACACACAAACAAAAAACAAAAATAAACAATTATTTAAACACAAAAACTAGGTTTATTTGCCCGGAGTGAAATTGATTTATTTTTAATAGTCACAAAAAACTGGTTTTAAACACTATTTAAGCACGTGTAAATTTACCTGTACTCGCTGTAAATGATCGAACAAGACTGCAATATATTAACTTAAAAACCGACACACTACAATTTGAATTTCAACAGACTGACAAGTTTGGACCTGTAAAATGAGAATCCGTCTGGCTTAAGGCAATCAATTATATTTAATAGCCTCTTGACGAATGAGAGGGCAAATATCAATACGTGCGTTAGTTTGCAGTTAGAAATTTGCTGAATAAATGTACTTTAGTCACTATTATATAACGAATTTAAAGTGTTTCATGACAATGTAGTTGAGAGTGATTAACTGCATAAGGATACATCGATGGCGGAAAGTGAGCCATTACTGTTACTAGTTAAATCCCCTTTAATTAAGTAAAAAGAAATCAGAACGATCAATTAGGTTCTTCAATAAATTACTGTTATTATCAGTTTTGTGAATGATATCCCCTAAAATTAATTTAGTATGTGAAATTTGGTCAAAAAAAATAATTAATTCGTATATATCAAGATCAATAGGGTGTGGTAAATATATATTAATATTCTTATGATAAGTTATAGAAACTTCTACAGCTTTAAGATTAGTATTCATTGCGATTGGTTTCATCTCTTGTAAAGAGCTACGCCGCCACTAGCTTGCTGAACTATTCTATTTTTTTTTAAACATAGAAATTTTGTTAAATTTATATGTTAGTTTGTTTAAAGTGAGTTTCTTAAAAACGAAGAATTAGGAGAGAAAGTTCACGGATAACTGTTCATAGTGGGTATAAAACACATTTATGTTTCATTGAATAATAAAGAAATTGGTAATGACTTCATTATCCTTCAACTTGTGATAATGATTCATCTGTTTCAACAGCTAAGGAAGGGTTGGGATTTATTTTTTTCTTTAGCCTGGTAATATTTGTTTATCTAGAATTTTGTGTATAACAATAAATAAAATTTATGATCTGAATTAGTTCACCTGGTTCGTTGGAGTAATATTCTAAAATTAATACAGGGTTATGATAATGTAAAATGTTTTCCAGAAAATGACATATTTCATTAAAATTTAGTACAAATGCAGGTGATCTGTTTTTGATTTTATCTTTAATGGTTTCGAACGAGTAAATGATATCTTCGTGGGAAATTTTGAAAGAAGTTTTGGGCTTTTTTGGTTTAGATTGTTTAGGGGTATTAAAAATGGTAAATCGGTTTTCGGATTGTCTTCGCTAATTTCAGAAAATGATATGTCTTTTTAGAATTTTGGAATTGGCGACATTATTTGAGGTTAGTGATGTTTCTGGTGTCGTAGTATTTTCGATGTTATCTACAGCTAGTGATGTTGTTTATGTATAAATGCAAAGCAAAATGTAATATTTATGAACAATTTAGTGTTATCGTTAAAAAAACTGTAAATCAAATCGTAGGTTATAAAAATTGAACAATTTGATTATCCAATCGCGTACAATTATACCATGTAACTATAACCACCTACCATGAAAGTGCTTGTTTTTTTTATTCTTTCACGTTGAAATATTCGATTTAAAATTTGACGAATAAGAGGCTACTTTTCATTAGCTACAAATGTGCTTCGGACTTTATACGTACACCATTTTTTTTGTTGTTTTATAAGCTATATTTTTGCTAAGAATATTTTTTCGATAAAATAATTACTTTTTGAGTTATTTGCAAAAACCCTCTAAAAACCTTGTTTTTTTTTTTTTTCGTTATTGAAAAATAAACGTATTCACTCGCAAACAATTCGAAACATATTGACTCAGTGAAAAAACTTTATAGAACAAAGGTTGCTTAGAATTAATTAGTTCATCCAATTTCTTACTTATTTTGAAAGTATGTTTTTTCACACCTGAGAATGGGTGAAACTCACCCCTAGGGCAAAAACACACATCGGCACAATATAACTGTTTTTCCTTAACATGTTATCTATGTGTATGCCAAATGTCAGGTCAATCAAGTTCGACTCGAGCAATCGAACAGTACGGACGTGCTCAAGAGAGAAGCGTGCTTAGGTGGGGGCGACTGACCTATTGTCAACGGAGCTTTTCAGCTCCCGGTGGGTAAGACACCGAGTGTGGCATAGGCACTTGTCCTACATATTAGCGAAAAGCGGATGCTAGGTTGTTACTAGTTAAACCGTCGAGGAGCTGTTTTTATAGGCTCCTCGCGGAGGCTATAATAGCTTCGCTTTTGCGAAGAATTCGGGATCACCTCAGTGTGTCGT
This sequence comes from Diabrotica undecimpunctata, assembly GCF_040954645.1. NCBI lineage: Eukaryota > Metazoa > Arthropoda > Insecta > Coleoptera > Chrysomelidae > Diabrotica > Diabrotica undecimpunctata. Next base: position 19,227 of record NW_027312026.1, read on the forward strand.
CAGGGATGACTATGTAAGGCCTTGACATTTGACAAGGTCGGACAGAAACAGCCCCTGCTCCTGAGGTGTGAGAAACAGCAAGAGAATCCCTCACTGTGAATACAGGGAGTGAACTACCGCGAGGTACCTGGGACGGCACCCGGTAAGCCGTACTGACAGCGGTCAGGCGGTGGAAAAAAAACAGAGTCGTCTAAGTAGAATTTTCTTATATCTTATGAACTATTTGTTCACTGCCTTACGGCAATATGAGTGATATTCCCCTCTCAGAAAGTGTTGTCACGCAGGTGACAACACAAGAAGAAGAAGAGAATGATTTAGCCGAATCATCAAACCCCTTTGTTGCCAGCTCGATCGAGCTATATAATAAATTTATTAAATCGACTAATACCGCGATCGACGACATAGAAATCGTGATATCTTCTGACGATGACTCCTATCTGCCCAAGTCGGAGGAAGAAAAAAGGAGCGAAATCGACACCGATGACGATGTCAATACGATGGACGCCATCGACGAAGAGTCGAGCCCAGCTGAAGAATCGCGCGAAGCCCCGCCCCCAACTGTAGTAGAGACACAACCCGCCGTGGACAACGTCTCAGAAAATGAAGCCGAGCCCGAAATCGGCAAGAAAATGAAAAGGCTAAGGCCCAAAGAAGAGTCTCCGGAAGACGAAGAAGTAAAGAAAAAGGCCAGAGAAATGGCGGAAAGGGAAAAGTCCAATGAGCTTTTAAGGTCGGTCAATGTACTGGCGGAACAGATCAAATCCCTAAAAGAAGAAAGCCGTATCCGCGAGGAAAAGGCGAATAAACAAATTCAAGACCTTCTCGCTCAGATGACTGAGCTGAGAAACGAAAACAAAGAAAAGGACAAGGAGATACAAAAACTTGTACAACATATAATGGCATTAACAGCAGTCAAGGAGAAAGAAGAGTCTATAATGGAAATCGACCCGTGGAAAGCCTCCCTCGATAATGACGTTGTAAAGCTAGTGGAACTAGGAATCGGTTCACCTCCCCCCGCAAAGCCATCCGTTAGCAAAGGCAAGCCTAAAGAGCCGGAAAGAATCATAACAACCAAAGAACCTGCAGGTTGGACACAAGTCCAAAACAAAAAAGGAAAAAAGACAGGCACCACTACTAAGAAATCAGACAGTAGTGTAAAAACACAAATAAGCGTCGCCGAAAAGCAGACGCAGATAATAAATCATCGGAAAGAAAACGAATTTAACAAGGCTGCGAAAGAGGCTCATGAAAGAAGCCAGAAAAAGAAAACTGCCCAAAATAACTTAAGCAAAAATAGCCAAGTTGAAAAAGAAAACGACGTACCAAAAGACTCACCGCAAACAAGCGAGGAGCCTATAGTAAAAGAGCTGAAACCACCGGCGATAATCCTAAAAACTGTAGGAGAACACCAAAAAATCCTGCAGAAAGCAGCCAACCAAGGCATAATATCAGTCAATAAGTTTGCACGATCAGGCAGATCGATTGTTATTAACACAAAAACAAGAAATGATTACCTAGGAATGGTACACATCCTAGAAGAATACACTCCAAAAGTAGAATTCATCGCATATCCCATAGATAGCGATAAACTAAAAAGAGTCATTATAAAAGGGCTATCTGCTACTACTAGCACAGTAGCAATTAAAGACGAACTATACAATAAAGGAATAGAAGCAACAAGGGTGATCAATATGATCTCCAAAAAAGCTGATAAAAAGTACTGCCACATTAAATTTCATCGTCACCCTCAAAGAGGAAGACGTTGCAAAAATTAAAAAAATATCTGATATATGCTACATGCGCATCTATGTGGAGGATAAATTTAAAATCACAAAAGACACCCTAAGTGTTATAACTGTCAAGGGTTCTATCACAGCTTAAAGGCTTGCCATTGCGGATCCAGATGTGTAAAATGCGGAGAAAACCACATCAGTAACGACTGTGAGAAAAGCTGGGAAACCGACCCCAAATGTGCAAACTGTGGTAAAGCGCACACAGCAAATTATAGAGGATGCTCTAAGGCCCCCAAAAAGAAAACATCTGCCCTAACAAGACCGGTAGGAAGACCCATAAACAGCGCTCCAATCAACAAAGGAGTCAGCTACGCACAGGCAGCGAAAAAATCTGCTGAAACCACCACAGAATCTCCAGCACAACCACAAGAAGTGTCGGTACAGGACGCAGCTACCCTCATCGCAAACTTCCATACAGAGTATAATAACAAAATAATGGAAATGATGTCCATGATGGACAAAGCAACAAAAATGATGACTGCATTTGGAGAAGCCGTCCGAAAATGTTAGCAAACCAAAACGAAGATCTACGCATTGGGTCATGGAATTCCGGCGGAATAATCAAAAAGATCAACCTTCTGGATGAAATAATAAACAGATTAGAGCTCGATATCGTAGCCCGTCAAGAAACCAAACTAGTGGAAAGGAAAAAAACAAAATTTCCAGGCTACGATATCTATAGAACGGATCATAGAGCATTATCAGGAGGAACAGCTATATTTGTCAAAAAGGGACTCGAAAACGAGCACATCCCAACACCAGACGGACTGGTGACAATGGAAGCCACAATTATTCGACTTAAGGCCAACAACGAAACACTAAAAATAGTGTCAGCTTACGTTAGACCACATGATCCGATTTTCAACGAAGATTTGAGCCTAATACTGAACTCAGAAGAGCCAACTATAATTATTGGAGACCTAAATGCTAGATCTCCCAATTGGTTTGACAGGACGACCAACCGAATCGGAAGATATCTCTGCAACCATCTCGAGAACAGACCAAACACATATATCATTGGACCAACAGAACCGACATGTTTCCACGGAGAACTTCCTACGTATCTCGACATTGCAATCCTACACAACGTGGGTCAACAATACGAGATACACTCTCTAAACGAAGGCGATTCGACACATAACCTAATCGTCCTGACCCTGGCCGCAACAGAATTGAACTATTTGCAGCCCCACAATAGAAAGAAGACAAGTTGGCCAAACTTCAGAAGAATTGTGAGCGAGAACATCGGTAACATCCCAACAATTAATAATATTACAGAACTAGAAGACAGTGTAATAAAACTAGAACAAGCAATAAACAATGCTATCGATGCCAGCTCCAAAACCGAAACAATCACAAGACAAAAAGGAAGATTCAGGGATATAAGTATAGAACTTCAAAACCTAATCAAAGAGAAAAACCGGAAAAGAAGAAGAGCCTACCGCACAAGAACGGTAGAAGACAAAAGGATTGCAACTGAGCTAGACAGGGAAGTGAAAAAACAACTTCAAAATCATAGAAATGAAAGCTGGGACTCCTATATCGATGAGCTAAATCCTAACAAATCCGCCTTCTGGAAGTTATATAAAATCCTCCGAAAGGACAAAAAACCCATACCTCCCCTACACGGAGTAAACGGGATTGTCTGGTAAAAACCTGGTAAAAACGGCACATTTCCGCAAAATTACAGACCTATCAGCTTATTATCTTCTATAAGCAAGATAGCGGAAAGAGTCATACTAAAAAGACTCAATGAAGAATCACAAATGCTAAGAACCATACCAGAGGCTCAATTCGGGTTCAGAAGCGAACACTCCTGTGAATTACAGGTACTACGACTTACAGAATTCATTACCAAAGTATTTAATGAAAAAATGTACACAGCTACAGCTTTTATGGACGTCAGCAAAGCCTTCGACAGAGTCTGGCACCATGGACTCATCTATAAAATGAATGAATTTGGTTACAGTGAGGCGGTGACATGCCTCCTTGCGTCATATCTTGCCAACAGAAGGTTCAGAGTTCAAATAGGGGCAACCCTATCCGAAGTCGGGACCCTGAAGGTAGGTGTGCCTCAGGAAGCGGTGCTGTCGCCGTACCTGTACACCATCTATACGGCCGACACGCCAAAAGAGCCAGGCTCTCTGTTGAGTCTTTACGCTGACGACACAGCAATAGCTGTTAGCTGGAGAAACCCGGATCATGCAGCTAATCATCTGCAAAGAGCACTAAACAGATTCCAAGGATGGTGCATAAAATGGAAAATAGCCCTAAATCCAGACAAAACACAGGCTGTAATGTTTAGTCACAGAAGAAGTGACCAAATCGCGAAATTACAATCGAAAACACCCCAGTAGACTGAACCAACCAGGCTAAATACCTAGGGGTACATCTAGATAAGAAGCTAACGTTCACTGAGCACATCAATCAGCAAATACGCAAAGCCAAAGCGTTGAAAAGTCAGCTCTCAACACTTATTGAAAGGAAAAGTAAACTACGATTTAAAACCAAAATCAGGGTTGCGAATAGTATTATCCTGCCAGTCCTAACATATGCATCCGCTGCGTGGGGACACACCTGTAAAACAAACAGGAAAAAGATACAGACCACTCAAAATCAAATAGTCAGAGATGCCCTTAAGATACCAAGGTACGTACCCTTGAGATATGTATATAGAGACTCAGGACAATCAAGAATCCTACGCACGCTAGACGAAAGAGCATATGAAATTTTCAACGGACTAAGAAACCACCCGAGCGGAATGTTAAGAGAGCTGACTAACTACAATAAAAACACAAGGACGGTACACAGAAGACCAAAACAACAGATAGCTCGATATAGGGAGAACCCGAACGAATAAATAAAGAATGAGATGGTTGCATGAAGAACGAACAAAGAAATGCAGTCAATCAGAAAACACACCAAAAAAAATCTGGCGAGAGGGTACGCTTTTCTTGTTTAGGTTTTTAGGTAATTATAAGTCCAATATACACCGGGGTGTGTGAGAGCATTATACACTTGGGAATAGTATTATCCTGCCAGTCCTAGCATATGCATCCGCTGCGTGGGGACACACCTGTAAAACAAACAGGAAAAAGATACAGACCACTCAAAATCAAATAGTCAGAGATGCCCTTAAGATACCAAGGTACGTACCCTTGAGATATGTATATAGAGACTCAGGACAAACAAGAATCCTACGCACGCTAGACGAAAGAGCATATGAAATTTTCAATGGACTAAGAAACCACCCAAGCAGAATATTAAGAGAGCTGACTAACTACAATGAAAACACAAGGACGGTACACAGAAGACCAAAACAACAGATAGCTCGATATAGGGAGACCCCGAACGAATAAATAAAGAATGAGATGGTTGCAAGAAGAACGAACAAAGAAATGCAGTCAATCAGAAAACACACCAAAAAAAATCTGGCGAGAGAGTACGCTTTTCTTTTTTAGGTTTTTAGGTAATTATAAGTCCAATATACACCGGGGTGTGTGAGAGCATTATACACTTGGGAATAGTATTATCCTGCCAGTCCTAGCATATGCATCCGCTGCGTGGGGACACACCTGTAAAACAAACAGGAAAAAGATACAGACCACTCAAAATCAAATAGTCAGAGATGCCCTTAAGATACCAAGGTACGTACCCTTGAGATATGTATATGGAGACTCAGGACAAACAAGAATCCTACGCACGCTAGACGAAAGAGCATATGAAATTTTCAATGGACTAAGAAACCACCCAAGCAGAATATTAAGAGAGCTGACTAACTACAATGAAAACACAAGGACGGTACACAGAAGACCAAAACAACAGATAGCTCGATATAGGGAGACCCCGAACGAATAAATAAAGAATTAGATGGTTGCAAGAAGAACGAACAAAGAAATGCATTCAATCAGAAAACACACCAAAAAAAATCTGGCGAGAGAGTACGCTTTTCTTTTTTAGGTTTTTAGGTTTTTAGGTAATTATAAGTCCAATATACACCGGGGTGTGTGAGAGCATTATACACTTGGGAATGCATACCCCAATACACGCACACTATAGGATTAAGGAAAAAAGGAAAGAATTGTTGCCCAGGCATTTTATAGTCCCGAAGTCCACAAAAAAAATGTGTTTTCTGATTAAATAACGTAAATTCATATTGATATATTCATACTTTTCATTAAACCGTTTAACGTAAATTTACCTTATATAGCAAATATAGAAGGGGCTCGTCAGGCCTTCTATATACCGTTCCGCGGACTAGGCCCTTAAGGCAGATCGAATGAAAGATCTACTCGCGAAATCCGAGCACTGAGGTCATGTGCGGCATACATGGGCTTGGTGGCCGGACCCCTCTCGGGTGCTCAGCCGGCGAGGAGAACAAAATTTATTTTGCCAAATCGGCGGCTGAGTGACCGAGCACACACTCTTTTCCGGACATAGAGTCATCAGCTCAGTCTGATGGCTCTATGGTCGGAACACACGCTCTTTTTTCTTTTTTTTAGGGACTAAAGTCCCGACGTAAAGTAGAGTAAAATCAATAGAGTCAGTAAAGTAAATAGGGAGGATTTACTAAAAACCGAGGATGTCCTATTACCCAGGGCATCTTAAGTAAATTTCAGATCATAAGCCTCCTCACGTAAGTCACACGATGAGGAGGGGTGGTGGAAAAGCCTGGGAGTCAGATAGGTACCACTTCGACTAGCGAAGTGTGACCGGTTTGATCTTCGGATATGTGGATCCCATTCTTACATTGGTATACACATGTTCCTAGGGGCAGGGTTGATCACTGCGTATGTGTGTGTGTGTGTCATGTCAATCCAAGCTGTTCTTTGGGGAGGTTTTATCGTGAGTGAATGGAATATTTCTGGACTTAAAAAAGTATATAGAATGCAGTTTCATAAATTTACCGATATTTTCGGTGATGCTGGTTTTATTACAATACATATTATTTTTTCCTAGGAGAAATGCAGGAGATGCAAGAAAATGCAGGAGAACTCTACAATGTCAAAAAGTGCGATTTCTACTAAAGTAGCAGATAAAACAGGTACTGATATTGTTTCGCCATTATTTATTTTAGATTGCGAATTTTTACTTTATTTTACACATGAAGACCTTGGGACCAGAAGGGGGCAAGCCACAATTTCATCAAAATTGAGTTAAAGTAGAAATCGCCCACTTTAAGACCGTATTAATGTCCCGAAGAGAAAATTTCAGCTTTTTTCTTATAGATGGCGCAGCTGTAGTTAAGTCCCGTTGTGTCACCATTACTTTATTTTTCAACATAACGAGACAAGCCACAGTAGCAATCAACATGGCGGCGGAACATTCCCGTGCATGTAAACGGAAAATAGACTTTTCTGAGTTTGATTCTGATCACAGTGACCAAGATCCATTTTTAAATGAAAGCGAAGATGACAAAGACTATACAGTGTCCGGAAATAGCAGCGATTCGGAAAATATCAACTTAAAAATGGTAAGTTTATTAAATATGTGGCTTGTCCCCTTATGTTAGATTTTTCGAACCTAAAAACATTAGGATTTTTCTAAAGGTTTTTTGTGGCTTATCCTGTTCTAAAGGTTTTTTGTGGCTTATCCCTTTTTAGTAAAATACCTATTTTATTGTAGGAGAATGAAGAGGTTTTTACCCCACAGACTTCTCGAGGTGTCTTGCCAACTCCAGAAAAGAAGGCGCCTTCTAGATGGAGACACAAGAATACCCAACGGCATAAAAAAATTAAGCGCAAGACTAAAAGAAATCTAGGTCACGAATATATAAATACAAAAGGGAAGAAAATAGAACCAAAAAAATTAGGTGCGCCTTGCGGTTGCACAAAACAGTGTAGACAGCTTTTGGCAGGTAAGGAAAATGATATATTTAATGCCTTTTGGAACCTGGGTAATTATGACAAGCAAAATATTTACCTCTTTTCAACTATGACAGTAATTCCAAAGAAGAGGTTACCCAAAGAAAACAAAAGGAATTTATTCGTCCAGAAATGTATCAGTTAAATATAGAGTCAAAGTAAATAGAGATGAAATTGAAATTTGTAAGAAAGAGTTTCTTGCCATACACGGCATTTCAAAAAAACGTATTGAAAGACTGGTTCACCAAAATAAAGAAGGTGCGTCTACTCCAAAGTCAGATGAAAGAGGTAAGCATGACAACAACAACAAGAAAATACCAGAAGAACACTGTGAGTATGTTAGACAGCATATTAATTTGATACCAAAATACACAAGCCATTACAGCAGACAAAAAAATCCAACAAAAGTCTACCTAGATTCCGATATTTCAATTTCCAGTTTATATCATGATTATTATCTTGAGTGGTGCCGCCAAAATAATTTTGTGGCAGTAACCCAAGACAAATATAGGCGCATATTCTGCTCAGAATTTAATATAGGCTTTAAGTTACCTAAGAGCGATACTTGTAAAGTATGTGATTCAATGAATGTGAAAATTAGTAATGAAGCTGACATAGAAATTGCAAAGACACTGAAAATTGATTTGGAGTTACATCAAAGACGTGCCCAGGCCATGCAGGATCTAATGAAAAAGGACACAGAAGAGGCTAAAGCCACGGGAAATGCAATGGTTATCAGCTTTGACCTACAACAGGCAATGCCAGTGCCAAATTTAACAGTGGGAGCAGCGTTCTATTTGAGAAAGGCATGGGTTTATAACCTCGGCATCCATGACTGTATTAGTGGAAAGGCCTTCATGTACATGTGGCCAGAAAACATTGCCAAGCGAGGTAGCGATGAAATTACCAGCATTTTATATAAACATTTTCGAACTAATAGACCCACTGCTAATAAACTTATAGTGTATACAGATAACTGCAGCGACCAAAACAAAAATTGGTCTCTAATTTGTTTATGGTAACAACTTACTATAGAAGGCATTTTCACTTCTATTGAGCACAAATACTTGGTAGTAGGGCATACGAGATTACCATGTGACCGTGACTTCGCAGTAATTGAAAAGTATAAGCGTCATCGATTAAAACAAGTGTATACTCCAGACGATTGGTACACTTCCCGTCATATAAAACTGGTACACTTTTTTTTTCCCAATGTAAACCTGTGTTCAGACTGGACACACTGGTTCGTGAATCAATTCGTTGTTGCCATCACAGATAACGGAATTTCAGTAAATTTAAATAAAACGTAAGACGTAAAAAATAACATTCAAAAATGTATAAAGTCTTTAGATAGGTATTATTTTTATCATTAACACCAGAAAACCGTATCTAATAAATTTAGTAACCAGAGAGAGGATTGAGTTAATGTCCAAAATTTTGAACGATATTTAAACTTAGGGTATTGGCACAGAGAACATTGGAATGCATCTACTGTAATTTTATCCTTCAATTACTTACAGAACACAAACTGTTGACTGTATGTTATGTTAATAAGTTTAGTAACAGGCAAAGTACCTAAATTAACTTATTTATTACATAAACGATAAATATGAAAAACTAACATTATACTTTATCCTACGTAGATTATAAACTATAAAATATCCGTGGCGAAAAATGCTTTTCAAAACGTGACTACATTACACAAGTACTACATTACAAGCCAATATTGCACTGTAATGTTCCTTATGGAGATTGAATCTACACCCTAATTGTAATCCGTTTTTATCTATAAATAGACTATTACTTTTTTTATATTATTATGTATAAAATGTAAACAAAAACATTTACCTACCCATTCAGATGCATATTTTTTTCAAAATTAAATGATTTACGGTATATAAATGATAAAGAGAATAAAATTAAGCAGAGTAAGATATCATCGTCTGTCTTAAAAAATCCTCTTATAACTGAAAAATGTTGGTTTAGTATCTATAGATGTTATCAGTGCATGAAAACTTCCCGAACATATCCGAACGATTAAACATAAAAATTAAACATAAAAAATATTGCTTGCCATCAGTCAGATTTGACAAGTTTGTCAAAGTGAATTTTTAAAGATGCCACGTCAGTTAAGTCAGTTTGATAAAACGAGAATAATTTTAAAAATAGAAGATGGTTGGTCTATTTGACAACTGGTTCAAGAGTTAAATAGAAGCAAAACCACAATCCACAACATTAAAAAAATGGGAAAACGAGCAGACTTTGGATAGAAGGTGAGGGAGTGGGAGACCAGTTATTACTACAGCCCAACAAGATGAAACATTAACTAATTATTTAAGAGCGTATCCCTTCCATACGGCAAGGCAAGCAAAAGTTAATACAAACTTTAATGCTTCTATAACTACAGCATTAAGGAGAATTAGAAGAACAGATTTTAAAAATTGTGCAGCCGCCCGAAAATACAAATTTAGCGAGAAACATAAACAAAGTAGACTCATATTTGCTTTAAATTACGTTTTAAATGATCCAGTCAATTTTTGGGACCGTGTAATTTTTACTGATAAAAAAGTATTCCAGTCTCATTATGATGGCCATATTAAGATTTATAGACCGCCTCGAAATAGGTTTTAACGAAAACTATATTTTATCAAGTGATAAGTCCGGACGGTTCTCTGTAAATGTTTGGACTTGGATGTATAGAGGAGGTTTAGGAATGTGTTGGAGAATTGAAGGACGATTCAATACTGAAACCTATTTACATATATTAGATAATGTGATGTTGCCATCGGTTAGGGAAATTTTCCCCAACAATATTTTTATTTTCCAGCATGACAACTGTTTAATCCACACAGCCCACCGTGTACGGGATTACCTTATGGAAAATGGCATTGAAGTTCTTCCATGGCCCTCTAAAAATCCAGATATTAATCCAATAGAGAACGTTTGGGGACTTATGATCAACAAAATACAAAAATTAAATGTATTTCCCCAAAACAGGGATCATTTATGGACCATCATTGAAGAAACCTGGGAAAGCTTGGCCGAAGATGAAAATTTGTCACTAAATTTAATAAACTCAGTTCCCACAAGATTACAAGAAGTGATTAATAATAATGAAGCTATGACAAAATATTAACTTTTCGAATTGTAATACATATATTTAAATTTCACACTTGTTCACTGCAAAAATTATTCATTTTTTATTAATTTCAAATTAAATTTTAAATTTTTCCAGTGGGTTTTATTTACTGAAGTATTCCACAACTCAATACAGTTTTGTGCTACACTTTACGAGAAACCAATCACACCTCTCGATTTGAAATTAAACAATAATTTAAAGTCGTGTCTATATTTATTATCTATCATTATTTTTGAATTGAAATATTTTCATAAATTATAATAAAACACGAATCAATGTATGGGTACTGAGATAATGGAAAATTTCAAAATGAATAGAATTTTTTAATGCTGATCGAGAATGCTTTTAGCTGGTTTTAGCTGGTTTGATATAATATTTTCGTTGAACTGGCAACGGTGCCTTCGAAATTAGAATGACACATATGAAAAGCTCAACTTACACAACTTGAAAAACACGATTTTCGGTTATAAGAGTTGTACCAGTTTTTTATGACGCGAACGGTACGAAGCAGTGAGAAAATGTAAAAGAAAAAACTGCTTTGAGGTAATTGTATTGAAACAATCCGACTTTTTTTCTTTTAAAGAACTCCAAAGCGAAATTACGAAAAAAAGCCATACAGAGGACAAGGAAAAAGTTAACTTTTCCAAAATATCAAGCCTCAAGTTTTCATCTGAACAACCTAACAGAATGTATATAAAACATCTTATAAATGAAGACTATAAGGCAGTTAATATTGGAAAGAAAGGTATGAAGAAGTCAATTTTACTTTCCAGGGATTTGAAATCAAAATACAGTGAACCTATTCCACTAAATAGAAAAAAAATTGAAAATATTTCCCAGCTGTTACAGTTTATTCCACCAGCTTTCCTAAAATTTTATGAAGAAATTGGTGCCTGCCAACAGATTCTACCAGGTACTGATAATGAATCACTGGAATATATTGAACATTTCGACGACTTTTCGGATATTGAAAATATTGACAACTGAATATATTATTTTATTGTTGCATTTTATGTTCATTTTTTAGAATATATTTTTTTGTTCAAAAGGGGATAAGCCTCATATTTTTTCAAAAAATGTTCAAAAACTCAAAAACCGTTCAATAAAAATTTTTGTTACTTTTATTGTGTATTTAATAACATATTTCCAAACGATTGTGGACCTTACTTCCGAGAACAATGTAAAATTTGGATTTCAGGATTTGAAAATAAGTTTAAAATGACGTTTTCTCCAAAATAATCTTTTGTGGCATGTGCCCTTCTGATCCCAAGGTCTTCAAATATTGTTACTTTTTATCTATTGTAGGCGTGTGTAGCCATAGTGTACGCAATGTGATTCATGAATATGAAATTACGGGAACACTGTCGACACCAAAATCAATTGAGCATCGTAAGAGTATTGTTAACTCGCTGGATGAATTTGACAGAGAAGAAATAAGAAGAATAATCTAACAATTCTTTTTTCGAAAATGAAATACCGGTTTTGCATAACTTCAAAAGAACTACGTTTTTTAAATTATTGAAAGAAATAAATTTTAAGTTTCAAAGTCGTCAGCGAAACAGCATTTTGATGAACAGGGACGAAATTATCTTGTGGAGACGAGAATTTCTGATAAAAATTAAATCCTATAGAAATGAAAACCTCAAAATTTACTACTTATACAAGACTTATCTAAACGCTGGTCACACCAAATCTAAAGTACTTATGGGTCGGTAACGTCTTATAAACAAGCGTTTTTAGATGCACTTTCTACGGGTTTAAAAATCCTGCAGGTAAATGTTTATGTGCTTTTTCACTTCAAGTAAATTTTAAAATAATAAAATGTGCAGGAAAAGGAAAAAGAATAATAATCTGTCACATTGGCAGTGAAGATGGGTTTGTTCCAGAAGGACTGTGGGAGTTTGAATAAAAAAAAGTGGGAACTACCATGAAGAGATGGATGGAAAATCTTTCAAAAATTGGTTCAAAAATATACTGCCCCGATTAGAAGACAACTCCATTATGGTATTGGACAAAAAGTCTTATCATTCCAGAACATTGGAAAAAATTCCAGCTACTGCTTCTAGGAAAGCTGACATCCAAGTGTGGCTGAAATAAAAAAATATAGGGTTTAAGAACTCCATGTTAAAAGTGCAACTGCTGGCTATTGTTAAGGACCATAAGGCAGCGGCGGCCGGCCAGGTGAAGTAGGTGAAGGTGAGGTTCACCAAAAAAATATAATTAAATTGAGATAAATAAATAAAAAATGAAAGCAACATTATTATATCTAAATTCTGAAATCAATTATTTATTCTCTTTTAATTAATCTAAAAATTAAAAAGACAACTAGCTTTATTAGCGGTACGTACTTGACGGTCAAGTCCTGACCTGTGTCACTAGTCGTGTACTGAATCTTAGTATTCAGGAATAGGTAAATATAATTTTTAAAATGCGAAATGCATCTGCATAAGCGTTCATGGTTGCCATGGCAACGTGACGTCAACCTATCCTTAGTGATAGCTGAGAAAACTGGTGAGTGCAGTTCCGTCTATAAATATATTATTCGTCTTTACCCACTGTTGGATGTATATTTGGTATTCCTATTTTTCGGAAATTTCTCCCAGCGACAATATTTTGAAATTTAGTCTATTATATAGATATTTTTTATATAGTATAGTGTATAGTATAGTATTTATTAGTTTAGTTTAGTCACAGTATTAATTTTATTTGTTTAGTGCACTTTATTAATACATTTCTCTGTGGTTTGTTTCGGATTTCAGATATAAAGTGTTCTCGTGGATTTCGTTTTGACAAATATAATTTTAGACAGACATAAATCCAATTAATGACTTCTTCTTCTTCCTCCTATGCCGTCTCCATTAACGGAGGTTGGCGACCACATTTCTAAAAATTTCTCTGTCTTTTGCCAGGTGGAATAATTCGTCTACAGTCATGTTTGTTCAGTCTCGAATATTTCGCAGCCATGATTTCCTCTTTCTACTTATTCCCTTTTTGCCATCGACTCTACCCTGCATGATGAGCTGCAGAAGACTATATTAAATGGTAGCTAAATTAATGACTTGGTGTGTAATACATTAGAGACTCCGTTTAGGCATTGAAAAAATTAAGATAAAAGGGATGTTCTTTTACATCGTCGACCAACCAGTATTTTAAACATCTGCGTCTGATCCAGAGTGGTCGGCTGCAATCAACATCTGACTCAGAGTGGGCGGCTGAATCGAAACTCACCAACCCGTTTAAGCAGGCGTGGTGTTTTAATCGACAAAAAACCCTCAATGAAATGTCAAGGTTCAGAACTAAAATACCCCAGGCAAGCAGAACGAATTGTATCTAGTATAAGTGCACTAAACAACTGTTTTCAAGTTATTAGGGCCCTAAACTCTATACATTTTTTTTTAACAAATTTTTAATGAGTTTTGGGCGCGACGTAGGTACCAAAACTCCTTTTGGTCCGGCAAGCTTTCCTCATCTTCACCACTTTTTTAGGCCACGAGCCGCCGCTGCAGGGACAATATATAATAAATATATCATTGATGAGATCGCAAAAAGCCAAAACAAAGTAGTGTTAAGGGTGCCCCCATACAATTGTTAGCTCAATCCGATTGAGATTATCTGCGCAGAAGTAAAAAATTATGTAGCAGCCAAAAGGCCAAAAACACTACTTTTAAATTTGCAGATACAAAACATATTTTTCATGATGCAATAAATAACTTTAGTCCAACTACGTGGCAGAAATATATGCAACATGTTCAACAAAAAGTCGAGTCCAAAATGTGGAAGTTGGACAATATAATAAAGAACCATATCGACCCCATAATAATAAATCCAGAAGAAGACAGCAGCATATGTAGCTCCTCAGCCTCTGAGTAATTTAAATGGTATTTTTTCATGCTCTGATACTTATGGCAATGCTACTTTATCCAAAATGTTCACTTCGTTATGTAACTCTCAGTCAATGAATATTTTATTATAGCACATTGTTTTTCAATGGAACATTAAATTTTGCTTACAATGATTCAATTTCAAGAAATTCTTACACTAATAGTTTTAAAAGTAAATATTGTTCTGAAGCTATTTTCTTGTGGCATTTTAAATTAATTACTATTTAAATGGGAATAAGCCACAATTATTGAGAACGATTTCCGAAGTGGAAATTGAAACGTCAATAAACGTTTTTTAACCTTTAATTGTGGCTTATTCCCATTTAAATAGTAATCAAAAGTAAATATACAGATTGAACCAATTTAAAACGGAACATACAATTTAATATATGTCTGTTTGAACTGCATTTGAAATAGTGGACCAATATAAAACTTGGACAAAAATAAATACATACCCGGTGATAGACATTGTATAAAATATCGTTCAACTATCTGTCTCCTTTAAAGGAAAGAGGAGTTTGCCTAATAGTCGGAGAGATAGAGCCGAAATTTTGAACTGATCAGTAATATGACATTTCTCTATTGGAATATATTCATTGTATCTGGGTTAAGACTTTGCCTTACAGGCGGACGTCCCTCGTGGTACTGGGGGTGGCTATACAGGGATGAAGTTGAAATTTTTTTCGGAAAAATTAACGATCGATAATATGGCTGAAAATTTGCCCAGAGTAAGATCTTGGTATAACTAGACGAAATCCCAAAGGGCGGACGCGAGAGTGGATACATAAGGGGTGGCGGACAGGGGTGAAGTTGCAATTTTTTGGGGAAAAATTAACGATAAGTAATATGTCCGCCATTTTCATGGCTTATTATTTAGCCCCTAAAAACTCTAAATCCAAAAGGGCGGACAGCTGGGTTGGTACAGAGAGTCACAAAACGGGGTCAAATGTACCACTTGCCTGCGCATTTTAGGTCTCGGTAACAATTTTCAAACTGATTTTATTATGATATTTTTATACCGATTGATTTGAAAATTTGTATGCTCACTGCTGTTACTATTCTGAGAAGCGTCAAGTAGAGTTTTCCTCAAAATTTTCCAAAAAAATTTCCGTAAATGAAAATTTTCGTAATTTTTTGAGGTAAAATCTAATTTGTAGAATCCTTTCAATTTTCTGTAAGTTATACCATGATTTTTTTCCAAAAATTTTCAAACGATTTTTCCGATCAGAAAAAAAATTTAGAAAAACTTCGTCATTTTTCTCACTCTCATTGATGTTATCACATTCATAATCTTCGTCACTTTTACTTTCAATAATATCACATTCATTATCTGCTTCATTTTCAATCACTACTTCTCGAACTGATTCTGGCATCTGAGGTCCACTAAACCATTTGAATTTATATGTTTCATCTTCAAACTCCCAACCATGTTCTTCAACAATCAATTCTGTTGGTACTTTTTTATGAGCATTTGTCCAAATATTTGAAATATAATGAGCTCGCAGTAGATGTTGGTGTAATTCATCTTGACATGGTGGTAAGCTTGAAGCATCGAAATTTTTTAGTTTTTTTTTAAGGCTCGTTCACATCATGCAACTTATACTGCCGGTTAAATAGTAAAAATCTGACATCGTTTACTTTTCTTTTTGGAATTGTTCTCGTCAGTCCAGTTCCATATAATGACTAAGGTTTCAAAAACTTCATTACAATCGAAGTCAGTCAAATCGAAGTTGAATAAAAGCATCTTGATACTTATTACATTTAGCGCATGCGTCTAGAATTACTGATCTAAATGAACGCGCATCATTATTATTTTAATATTTTAAAATAATAATGATGCAAAATTAATGTCCAAACAGAATTTGTAAAATTATAATTAACTAATGAAAAAAAATTCAATCAACTTGAAAGTTAAAAAAAAATCGGTTGCCTGTAAAGTCGGTTTTACGGGCGAAGATTTTACGTGACAACGTCTTTTTCTCGGTAGAATATTTATTGATATGAATATTATTAAATTGCACAATAGGAACAAGGAATTGAATGAAAATAAGAATTGCACAAATTTTAACTATAGAAATATATTTTGTTTACTAAAACATTGTACATGTAAACTTAAACTTAACTAATTTCTATTTGAGTGATTTTGTTGAGGATAGGACGATGATAGGAGAAATATGAAATGAAAGGAAGTGTTTCTGCTGTAATGTGTCTTGAACGCCAAGAACGCTCGAGAAAGACAGAGACACAAGCACGGAAGCACGCACCGATTCAACGCGCCTAATTCTCTAGTGCTGCGCGCGCAGCGGACCGATCATGTTTGAGTGGGAGAGAGACGCAAGGCATTCGCCGGTCCGGCGGGCCTCTCTCTCGTTCGGTGACTCACTGTAACAGACGTGAGCGGGCGTTACACTTTTTCATGAATGACTCCGAGCCACAACCTAATTTAAGACGTTGTCACGTCAAAAAAATATTGAAAATATCTACAAAGTAAATTTCAAAACTTAAAAAATTGATAATTCCACTATTAAATTGATTTTTATTAATAATTATTTATAAAATGTTAAAGGAATTCTACAATTTGAATTTCACCTATTGATAAATAGAAATAATATATTTTGTATTTGATTATTAATGTAATAATAAATCAAATTTTTCTTATATCTGAACAATCATTATTTATGCAATGTAAATTTAAAAACCTTTTTATTGTAATAAAAAATAAGTAAAATTACTATTTGTTATACCAAAAATATTTAATAGTTAACATTATAAATTCGGCCCTATCTCTTGGACTATAAGGAAGCGATAAGTGGATTGACAGCATAATAACTGCTTTTTAAGTCTAGTTTTTCAGTGATTCTAGGCAACCTATTTGGGTGGAGTTTTGACTTGTTCTTGAATGAGTTCCGAATCCAGTAGCCCGCTGAAGTATTGGATTTTTATAATATAATTATTTGACAACCTTTTGTTGGCCAACCACCTAGAGCGGAGTTGAGCCGAAATACATTGATTTCGTATGTTCCGTTTTAAATTCGTTCAATCTGTATGATACACCTTAGTATGCCCTGTTTGGCTTTCACGTGCGCTTGTGTACAGTTGGGAAATTGTAAAATGAATGTAATTTACTTTTAAATTTCTATAATATTAGATCACATTCACCCGCTTGATTTACCAATTTATCAGTCCTGGAAACGAAAAATGCAAACTGGATACCTTATTAATTTAATATAGATAAAAAACTTAAAAATTTCCATTGAAATTGATGATATAAACTATGATAATACATCTTTAAATAACATTATTATAGAAGCAGCGTTAAAAAATATAGGAAAAATAAAACCCTGTAAAAGGCAATCTGTATCATGGTAGAATACTGAATTTGCACAAGCATTGACATCATGTAAACTTAGAAAACATAATACAGGCGAAAACTTACTTAACTTTTGAAAAACTTAAAGCTAAATCGAGATTACAAAAAAGCAACAAAGATAATGAGAAAAATTACTTATCATCTATAAATTCATCATCCCTCACAGGTTATTCGGTGTCAAATTCGTAAACTTAAAAACTCTTTTAGGCATAGAATATATAATATAATGAGATCATCACTTGTAAAGAAGCTATTAGTGAAATTATAGCTGAAGTCTACCAAGAATATTGTAGGTACCAAAATATAACACCAGATTTTTATTACACAAGCAAAATACATATAGAATATTTTATAACCGTGATACAAAACTGACCATCCATGAAATGCTGCTATAACTCTTTAGGAACTAGAATTCGCCATTGTAAACTTCAAAAACACATGTGCATGACACCAGGAAATTCCAAAAATATTCATAAAACACCTACCTTTCACAGCAGAAATAAAATTGTTAGATTTATTCAATACCTGTTTTTTAAAACATAAATTTTTAAAACTCTGATCTCAGGCAATAATTATTCCCTCACTATTTAAAATGAAAAAATTTTAAATCTTCGTCTAACATGGTATCTATTCCGAAACAAAAGACCTCATTACCCGTTGCAAAGTGGTTTTCGCAATGGGACGGTCTACATTGGATAATCATATTTCGCTACAGACCTCAATTATTATTATTATTTATTACTATTTTACAATACATTTCAGCAGGGTTTGCGAAAGCCATATGTCCATATGAATACAATGTTACATAGTGTGCAATTAAAGGTTACATTACAATAGTTACATATTAAGCACTAACTAACTAAATAAATATACCAAAACATAGGTAATAGCAAGTGTTTAGTACAAATTAAATGAACTATGGAGCAAATATCCAGTTTATTTTTGAAAATATTCACAGATAGAGCATCTATGATCTCAGCCGGAAGGCTATTCCATATCGAGAACACTCGATTACTGAGAAAAAATTGTCTAGTTGTTGTTAAAAAAGTTTTCTTTTTAAACTTAAGTTTGTGGCCACGAAGACGATTGTCATTGTCTAGTATAAACATGTCCCCCACATTACCAAAGTTGTATTTTACTATCCGAAACGTAATAATTAAATCGCCTCGAAGTGGACGTTGTTCAAATGTAGTGAGATTGGCCATTTCAGTCTCTCTGTATACATACGTCTTGAGCGACCAAAAGACATCTTAATTCACTGCCGCTGTACGTTTTCGAGAATATTACGATCGCGCACTAATACCGGACACCAAACAGTTCCGCAACATTCCAGAACAGGACGAGTGTACAGTTTATACAGATGAACTAAGCTCATAAATGACACTTTCGCAAACGTTTTATTTAGTAGATATAATTTACTGTTAGCTTGTTTAGAAATATGCAAAATATGTTCCGACCAACTTAGATTGTTATTAATTATAACACCTAGATCATTATGTGATTTTACTGTTTTTTACACGCGCCCAATAATAGAGTAAGGAAGACACGGATTATTTTTACCCATGTGAAGAACTAAACATTTGTCCACATTAAGAGGCAGCATCCAAGTAAAGCACCATTCCAATGCAATCAAGGTCATCTTGTAGTAACTGGAAATTTACAGAGGGATACGGTGTTCTAATTTATGCAATAGTCTTCGCTTTGGAACTCGATCAAAAGCTTTATCAACATCGAGGTAAATAATGGCTAACGGGGCTTTTCTGTCTAATGCTTTTGACCATTCCTTGACACACCAGAGAAGATTTGTCATTGTAGAAAGTCCTTTGACAAAACCATGCTGCTGTTCTGGTATAACCAGTTTATTTTGCAGCAAATTGGAAATTGTGTCGGCAATAATAGATTCCATTATCTTAGATATTATAGGTGTTAAGCTGACAGGACGATAGTTATTAGGATTCAATTTGTTCCCTTTTTTAAAAATTGGTGTTACAGATGCGGTTTTCCATATTGGAGGCAAAATATGTGTGGTGAATAATAAGGACATAATCACATATAGTGGGTGTTAAGTTAAAGTATCAGAACGTTTCTTTAAAAATAAAGAAGATATTACGTCGAGACCAGGAGACGAATTATTTTTTAGGTTTTGAAGATGATGTTTAACTTTTTCAGGAGCAATGACTATATTTTTAAGGGAAGAAGAGACTCGTGACGAAGTAATATTAGGCAACTGATGATTAGTGAGTTCGACAGAGAAAACTTTAGAGAAAGTACTGGCGAGGACTTCGGCATTCTCATAGTTACTTTGGGATATATCCCCATTATCATTTTCCAGTAAAGGTATAGAAACTTTTCTTGTCAACGAAGATCTAATATACTTGTACAATTTTTTTACAATTATTACTAATGGCTATACTCTCTTCGTAGGCAACACTAGCTTCATGTAGAGATTTCTTTAAATCTTTGGCAAAGTCTCGATGAAATAATAAATCCTCTGGGCGATTTGTATGTCTATATTTGTTCCACAACTTTCTTTTATACTTGATCAGATATATTAATTTCCCATTAATCCAAGGTTTTATGTTATTTTTGTATATGGTTTTTTAAGGTATTTTGATTTTTGCATAAATTAACAACGTGTAAGAACTTATCCCAGAATACAGCTGGATTCCTTATGTCACCGAAAACATCATTTCAATCAATATTAACCAGTTGACGATTTGCATTTTTAAAATCAATTATTTCATATACCGTTTTATTCACATTAGGATTAGGAGTACAGTACTGTAAGTTAAACTGAATATGAAACTTTATGACTGCATGATCTGAGTTACCTAATGGAGAGCTTATTATAGGATGTGTTAATTAATGGGGATCATTAGAGAATACCAAGTCCAAAATAGATGGTAAATTATTGATTCTGAAACGAGTCGGCTCTGTTATGAATTGATGTAAATTAGAATTTAATACAAAATATGTAAATACATTTTTGGAAGTTGTTAAGCCACCAGGCAGCTAAACACATACTAGGTGAAAAACAAAAGAGTTTTTATGACATATTTTTAAGCCAAGAAGTTCCATATTAGGGACAGTAACAGAGAAATTATTAGTAATTTCTGAAGAAAAGTAGATACAAGTTCCTCCTCCACGTCTATTACGAAAATCACCCCTATAAAGGAAATAATTATCAATGTTATCAAGAGAGTCAAGATCATTTGGTGTTAACCATGTTTCAGTGATAAGAATTATTTGAGGATTTAGGTTTTAAATGTTGCATACAAATTCATTAAATTTGAAATTTAAAGTAGCTAGATTAGTATAGAAACAGAGCCAATTATGAAAACCTGAAATATTAGAATTAGTGACAAAAGTTTACAATTTTCGGGACACCTTGTATATATTTTATGGTTAAATTTTCCTCTCCATTCGATTTTCTCTGTTTCAGTTCCACTCGAAGTTCTTTTAGGCATTCTATTTGATTCGAAGTCTTATGGTCGATAATGGAACCGTTTTTTAAAGGAACGTATTGTAAAAGTTTCTTTTTGTTTTTCAAGATATGTTTGGTTTCATGTTTATTTTGCATAATGACCTTTATCATCCTAGGGAAGCGATTGTTTGGTTTTCCAATCCTTAAAAATGTGATAGGAGTGGAGTTACACATTACAGTATCTAAAATATTTTTTAACAGGTTTACTGCGATACCGGTTCCCTGGGACCGGTGTTCGTTATTATTAAAGTGCGGCATGATAAAACTGCAAGCTTTTAAAAATTGAGAAAGGCATATCTTCGTTAATATTTGTTTGTTTTAAAGTTTTAAAGTCTTAAGATTCTAAACATTTCTCACAGAAAAAATGTACCGGGCTTTGGAGGCCGGTAACGCACAGAGATTACAATTTGTTACTCGGGTGCGAGACCGGTCCTGCGGGACCGGTGCATATTTATATATCTGCATGCTTGCGCAGTCAATCGACATTTAGTATTGTTTGTATTTCAATAGCAGGTGTGTTTACGTCCGTGTTTTACGTGGTTTTACTAGTCTAAAAATGTCATCTCGCGTTAAAAGATTTTGTTTTTAGCTCAAAGAGCTGATACAAACAAAAGAAAAACGTTAGAGTGTAACGAACCGAGTACTTCAATTAAAAATAAAAAATATGTAAAGTAAATTCCCAAGTATTGTAAATTCGTGCCAAAGTCCAACTGATTTAAGAGACCATGTGCTTGCAGAGTTGCCAAATAATGACAGTGAAAATGAACGGGACGATCCTTTTGATTCGGACGATTCTGTAATCGACAAAAGCTATGTTCTTTCTTCAGATGAATCGTACTGCGATGTAAGTGAGAGTGATTTATTCGACGATGATAATAAGACAAAAATTGATAACGAAAAAATGTCAAAATCTGAAAATGATGATGAAAACGAGTGGCATGATATAGGTGAGAGTGACAATAAAACTGGTGAGTTGAATCAATATCAAGATATGCCTATATTAAGTTTTAACGTTAATGAAATAAAAAGTCCTATAGACGCTTACAAGTTATTTGTAACCGATGATCTTTTACAGAATATTGTTACTGAAACAAATAGAATTGCTCGGGAAATGTTGTTAAATATATATCAATTAAAATCACGTATACGTTACTGGGTTGACTGCGATATAGCCGAACTGAAACGTTTTTTTTTTTCAATATGTATAGTTATGGGATTAGTCGATGGTTCCGCAATAAGTTTATATTGGTCGAAAAATCCTATGTTCAGGAATGAATATCTTTTATTTTCCTGAAACTTTATGTTTTTTTTTGTTTAATAACTAAGGACATAAATATTATTTAGTTTACGTGTTTTTTTGTTTTCAAATATCATTTATACTAATAAAATATTAAGAAGTTTTGATCTTTTGATCTAAATCTGTAAAAAATAGTAAGCTGTCTGGATACTTTAAAATATTGTTAACAGGAAACCTGATCAAAAAACGAATGACAATGGTAAGTTTTAAAATGTTTTTACTGTTAATAATTGATCTTAAAACTCGTATAATTTATATTATAAAACTGAAAAATGTAAAAACTAATTACGTCAATACCGGTCCCCGACGGTGGGTAACGCACCGTGTTCGCGTCAAGCCACTGGTCCTGGGGGACCAGTAACGCACTGTTCTTTGGTTGACATATTTTCGGAACGCAGTCAACCTGTTATTATTCCACCATCGTAACTTTTCTTTGTTTCTATGTCTCCTGTAATTTCTGGTACAAACCTAACAAAAATATTCTTTTTTTTTTCGCCTTTATAGAGGGGGGATCTGGAATCTTTAAAAGACATCTCAGTCTTTAGTATAGGATTCGTTCTTCGTACTCCCGGCGATAGTTCCCGAGGTACTTTAAAATGCTCTCTCGTTGCCGAGTCTACGCCAAACGCCTACCTGCTAAACCAAACCCTCCTCTGTCATCCAGCGATCCGGAAGCGGAATGGCCGCTGTGAGGCCGGCATCACTTCCGAAGCACTTGCTTTCATTTCATTTATTCATTTTTTCATTCAGTTCATTTATTCTCCATTCATACACATCCACACTCTATTCATCAGCAAGGAGGCTCCCTGTCTCGTTCCAGGTAGCGCGTAGAAGACACTAATCGCTCCTAGTTCGGCATCATTCCCAGATGGGCACTTCCTCCTTCTCCACAGTCTGACTCAGGCATTTTCTAACTCATACAGTGTGACTCACTTTTCTAGCTTCACCTTTCAGCGTCATTCACTCTTACCTTTAGCGTTGGTCCAGCTGTCTTTCTTCCTCTTCCTTTTTCTTGATCACTGCACGAATATAGCTGTGTATGTTAGTTCAAACTAATTTATTTTCAATCATTCTCTTTATCATTTCTCTCACTGTAACAAAATTCACACCTGTCTTTCATTCCATTTTCATAGGCATTTATCTGTATCAGCGTTTCCGATCCTATAGAGGTAGGCCCTAAAACACCCGTGTCCTGTGAGCACCTGCGTCAGGAAATAATCCAGTCTCCTGTGGCCGCAGTCCACCCAATCTCTTATGTTCGGTATCAGCATTTTCATCCATTGTCCACATACATCTTCCGTGTTGTTCCATTCTTCTTGCCATCTTCCAACTGACCTTTCCTGTCTTCTCTCGGCCACAGTAAGGTTTGGGCCTCTTCTCTTATAAAGCTCTTTTCTTTCCACCGCCAAAACATGCAACGGAACACATCCAGTGATGGTCCATAAGCCTGCCGCGGACACATTCCTTCCATAATCTTATGGATTATCCCGGACAGATACTCCGCCACCACATTCATCAGGTAACCAGGACATTCTCTCTTCTCCATTGCCTTCATTACCTCGTTTCACTGCAACGTATTAAATGCATTGTTAACATCAAACAACAGCAGGGCAGCCCAGCGATGTTCATCCCCTCTGTTGCGCAGTGCTTCGAGTACACTCATGATTGCATCAATCGTGCTTTTCCCTTTACAAAAACCAAATTGCCTCCGAGATTAACCACCTGACCTCTCACTCATGACGTCTATGCGTACTCGTAGCATCCTTTCATACAGCTTACTGATGCATGGAAGAAGACAGATGGGGCGATACCTTTCCCTAGCTTTGGGAAGCAGTATTAACCTCGATGCCCTCCAAGGCTCAGGAAAGGTTTGTGCTTCCAGCAGTGCATTCATGTGTTCCAGAAGCCACGCAGGTTCTACCCGTCCTAGACCCTTCACCGCCTCAAGTGGTATATGATCTAGTCCGGGGGACCTACGAGTCTTCAGTGAACCCAATCCTTCGATAAGTTCATCCATGGTAAAGGGTACAGCCCGCTCAGCTTCTTCATCCGTCCATAAACCATGACATCTGCCGTTCGGAAAGAGCTGTCTTGTTACCTCAAGCTTCTTGACCATAGGCATTTCGTAAGAAGAATACTCATGGAACTTCTTCATGACGATCTTGTATCCCTGACCCCAGATGTCCTCATCCAGCTTTTCACACAATTCTTTCCAGTGCCTTCTTTTTCTGTACGGATTTCTGCTCTACCTCTTGCTCTTGTTAACCTTTTTGTCATTGCTATACATACATTTCTTAGGTCCTCGATGTCAACATTTTACCAATATAGCATCCTGTTGACATCTTGGCGACCAATCTTGCTTCCTTCCATCGCTTCTTTAATGACTCTCTCCAGGCTTTCCACTGTCGGTGATTGACCCTGCATTATGCTCACTCTTCATTTCATTAGCTCCTCGTATACTTTCCAGTCATTCCCATCGCTGCATCTGCCCACCGACGTCCCGGATGCACGGACCGTGTTAGTGGTCCTCGTTCCAGTTATCGAGAACGCAATGTACTGATGTTCAGTTCCAGTGTAGTCTGGCAAAACCTTCCAACCTACTGCTTTCGCCGCTATTTCTTTTGTCGCCATGGTCACGTCGATGTACGTACCTGTACCTCTCCTAACAAACGTAGGTTCCAGACCTGTGTTCAGAAGCACTAGGTCTAGAGGACCCACCCAGTCAGTTAGTATCCAGTATCCTGTCTCGAGTATTGGTGATGGAAGATCCCCACTCCGCTGCTTTTGCTTTAAAATCTCCCAGCAGTACGTATTCTCCTCGTGTGTTTCCCACTTCCTGCATGATCTCGTCTATCTTTATCTCATACTCGCCCACCGTCACGTTTGGAGAAATATAACAGCAGACCAACCGCACCCCCTCCATCCGAACAATCACATATCCTTCTTTTTCGTACAGCAGCCCTCCCGGTCGTATTTACAAACCATCCTCTTCTTTTCACCGCTGTTGGATTTGGTTCCGCCGTCACCAGCACATCGATGTTCTTTTCTACTGCGGCAGTCTCAGCAAGATCATGTTCTAATCTTGCCGTTCCCACATTAGTTTGGAGCACTCTTAGTTCTCGAGTCATGTTTTCTTTGTTTGCCCATTCTAAACCTTAGACTTTTTCGCGCTCTCTTTTACACTCTCGTAGTGTTCTTGGGACTAGTCCTGTTGCCACATCGAAAGCAACATCCTCTTCTGTTCTGCCCCTTGCAGTGCCATTGTTTGTGTCCAAAAGAAAGACATCTCAGGCATCTCGGTATTTCTACCCTTGATTTTATTACTCGGCAGGATGTTTAGTCTACTTTTATTCTTTTCATTTTCAAGATCTTTTCGGCAGCGTCTTCATCCACATCGATTACGGCACTCATCATCCCTCTTACTGCGCCTCGTGTCTCGGTCCAAATTTTTATAATGTCACAGGCCCGCTCTTTGCCAGCTGCTTCCTCTGTGGCCTTTTGGATCTCTTTCTTCGTTGTATTGGGTGAGATTTCCTGTACCAAGATTCTTCTCTTCACGATGCCTTCTTTTGCCACTGCTCTCGGCACGCATGTATTATCAGAGAGAAGTTTCTTCACTTCTTCCGCCATTTCCTTTCCTCCGACCAACTCGCAGTGATATTCCTTGGTCTCTAGTCTGTCTGATCCTTTTAATGTCAATGTCCTTTCTTCCTGTCAGATTGTTTTTTACCTCTGTCATTAGATCCCCAAAGGATTTTTCTTTGGTTTTATTGATGATTACGACTCCATTTTGTTCTTTGGACTTAGTGTTGATATTGGTCCACCTTCTTGTTGTTTTTTTACCTAGGACCGTGATCGTTACATACATAATGCGATTAACTGCTTCATTGGCTATGGTGTATGTAAATTTTGGAGATGAAGAATAATCCTCAATAGATAACTTGTTTTCGATCTGTTAAGGTCTTTCACTGATATCATTAGCTTTTTGATCTATCAGATCAATTTTTGATTGAAGATCCTTTTTTAGATAAAGAGCGTCTTTAAAATAGCAAAACTTTCGATATAAGAGCAGCAGTTGTTCCAAAGAATTTTAACCCGGCGTCCGACACTTGGGGTGTAAGAAACCCCAGAGTTCAAAGGGTAACCGATATAAGTTCAAATTTCACTCCAAACGCCAATAGCGCTTCAGTAGCTTTCGAATACATATTTGTCTACAATCTGATGTAGTCAGGTAGACATACCGTGAATGGTGTCGCTTTCAAGTTGTCTAGGGTTTGTCACACCCTGCGTGTCGGAACTTGCAACTTTATTTTTTCCGTTTTTATTTTGTACTTCGACGTAATTTTCAGAGGTAAGGCATCTTATAACTACTATTTATATTGAGTTAATTACAATTTCACTCTCGTAGATTTTGAAATATTGGGCGACTATGAAAAAGAGCAGGCTCATCTCATGCGTATGTGGGAAGAGTGTGAAAATGAAGACGAATTTATTGATCAGGATGAGTCAGAGACAGAAAGCAATATTGACAATGTAAGTGTCAACAGCAATTATAGCGATATGGAACAAGAACCCAGAGAAGAGAATGAAAATCAGCAAGCTGTTGTAGAAAGTATCAGACAAGGTTGATATTATTTCGGAAAGAATGGAATGAAACAGAGTAAAGAACCAAATAACCGAAATGTTCTAACAAGAACAAACAACTCAATTACACGTTAATTTACCGGGAGTCAAAAATCACGCAAAGTATGCCAAGACATTGGATGCTTCCTGTTATTTATTGGTGGACAGTTGTAAAGTTGAAAGATCTCTCCAGATTATGGGAATACATCTGTAATAGAAATCAAGGCTGTGTTATGGCTCCTTTACCTGTCTGCTACATTCAGAAATAACAATGATAATTCATGTAAATTGTGAAAGACTGGCGAAACAGGAATGGACGTTTTTCGTTGCACAATGAGCCAACGTCGATTCGAATATTTAATTTCATGTCTAAGATTCGATAACAAACAAAACCAGAAGACAGAGTCAAGTTAGATAAATTTAATCATATCACAGCATTCTTCGATAGATTTGTAAAAAATTGCAAATCTGTATATTCTCTCTTTGAATTATTGACAATTGACGAGAAGCTTGAATCGTTTAGAGGGAGATGTGCTTTCAGGCAACATATACCAAATAAGCCATCAAAATATGGAATCAACGTACACGCATTAATTAACGCACGTACAAACTACCTACTCAATATAAAGATGTATGTGGGACAACAGCCGGAAGGTCCATTCCGAGTTAGCAATTCCCCGAAAGACATAATAGAAAGATTGGTTGCTCCCATGTCTGGGACCAAACGCAATATAACGTTTGATAACTGATACACTAGTCGTGATCTCTAAGTGAAGTTGCGTGAGACTCATAATTTAACTGCAGTAGGTACTATCAGGAAAAATAAGCCTGATTTGCTAATAGAATTCCTAAAGAGATAGGAAGAGAAGTTTTTTTCAGTATATTTGGATTTCAGAATGGATACACTACCCTTTCGTATGTAAAAATAGAAAGAAAAAGTTGTTTTATTTATATCTTTCCTCCACAATAATACAATAGTAACAGATACTCATAATAAGCTGCTTGAAATTATTTCCTTTTATAATTCAACCAAAGGCGGAGTTGACGTAGTAGACGGCTCTCTGCAACGTAAAATGTAGCACGCAACAGTCGTCGCTGGCATTTGACAATTTTTTTCTGTCTAATGAACACTACAGGAATCAATAGCTAGATCAAACAAAATCTTGTTTTATTTGATCAATTATTTTGTTTGAACAAAACAACAAAATCAATAAACAGACAAAACAACGATGGTCCTAACATTGCTAGAAGTCTTTCCCTGAAGAAACTGGGTTTCCAATTGATCAAAGAACATTAAAGAGAAATAATGAGTAACCCTAGATTATCTAGAGAGTTGAGAAGCATTCTCCGAAAGATTTTTCAGGAAAACTAGATACGTGTGTGGGGCATGTGAAGTTTTTTGTGTTCAGAACACTGTGCGATATACAATGAAAATTGCTCCAACTTTAAAAACTCATAACTCAATAATTAATCTGTAGAATTTGATTATGTCTTTTTCTTTGATAAGCTAAATACTCCTTCCATTGTACTTTTATATTTTCATACTATTAATTTCGACAGAAATGTACCTGTTGATTCTCTGGTCATAATACACATTTTTTTTTGGAAAAAAAAATTTTATTTCATATAATTGGCTATATGTTCAATAGTAAACTATAATTAGCAAATGTTCTTCTGGAATTTATTACCGTAATGTATGCTAAAGCTCTAGTATCACTTAATATTATGAAAATCTACGAGACATGGAAATTTTGTATATTTTCAACTTGGGGTTTGTCACACCTCACGTGTCGAATAGCGTTACAAGATTTCACCTGTCGGATGCCGGATTAATTCCATGTAGCTTATGCCTTGTAACTCGATCTTCGACTCGTAGATTAGTGCAAGCTAGATGTATTTTCTGTTTACAGGATTTACATTAAAGTTGTTTTGATGAATCTCGATCATCGATTGACTTTGAACAGTTAGCGCAGGTCGACATGGTGGAAGCAGCAGAGCAGCAGTGGGAGTAAATTGCCGTAAATATATATAAACAAAATAAAAAGACTGACCTTGCAATCTGTAGATAATCCAAAATACGGGGTTTCGGATGCACTTTATGGCGAAATAAAAACACCACCAAAGAAAAAATAGTAAAAACGAAGCTGGAGGTAAAAGAATTATTAAATTAATAAAGAAATTAAAATAATATAATTATATAAATATAAATTAATAAAGATGTGACGTTTATAATGTTACAATATAGTTTAGGAATATTTGTTGGCCTCTTATAATATATTATGTAGAGGTGGTTTTCTCGCTAAAACTGGTAAGCTACTAACAGAACTAGATCTGAAGACTGCCAGTGCTAATCTCAAAGCTGCAGATTGTATGCTGTTTAGTACTGTGTAGTTTTTTTAAAGCCATTTTGCTTGCAGTACCGTAATGTGTGCAACCGTATTTAAATTTACTTCTAACAAGTGATTTGTAAAGGTTAATTAATGTTTTACAGTCGCCACTCCACACTTTATTAGATAGTATATTAAGTATATTTAACCGCCTTGGCATGCTTATTACAATTTATTAATATTCACATTCTAATTTATTGTTTTATCAAAAGTTAGGCCTAAAAAGTTACTTCCATTGACTGCTTTATAGGTAAATCATCTAACGGTAAATTAATTGAAGCTTAATGTGAAACATCGACAAGCTTCAGAAAGGTAAATGAGAGATATTTGACTTTAAATGTTAAAATGCATATTATAAAATCCAGTAACAGCTTTTGTTCTTTTAGTTTAAATATGTCGATGCATCATGCCCTATGGAACTATAATTACAACAATATTAATAAAGTTACTTTAAACTTAAGAAAAAAATAGTCTTTATTTAAAAAAAACATGTGGCTTGTTACATTATTACATTAATAATAAATACCCAAAATCTTATTTAATCAACCAACTCGGCGACCTCATCAGCAACATCAGGGCTGACATCCTCTCGTAACTATTCTAGTAGTGATGATACACTGAAGGTATGTAGGATAATAATGATCTCACATTATTTTCGAGTTTCTTTTTTGCAATCCGAATGGGCTTAATATACTTCTGTTGTAAATCAGATACAAAAAGTACATTTGTAAGTCTTCGATCTATCTACGTCTAGATCTTCGGTAATAAGTACTCTGTCGTCGGCAAAACGCAGATGATTGAGCATTTCTCCATCTATTTTTATTCCCCTCATTTTCCCACTTTATCATTTTAAAGGCGTATTCGACGACCGTTATAAATAATTTAGGTGAGAGAGTGTCGCCCTGTCTCACACCTCACTTACTATGAATTTCTCTGGTGGTATTATGTAGTTTCACAGGTGAACAAATTCCCTTCGTTGGCTCAGTGAAGATGTTCGTTCTGTTGTAATGGAAACACCAAATAATAGTAGCAGAGTTTATTGTTGAGACGTACACTATGGGTGTAGACCCGGGATTACTTTGAGTAGAGACTGATGAAGTTGATCGTTGAAGACTATATGTTCGTTGAGTGAATATTGATTGAATGTTTCTCTAGTCAAGAGATATTAGTTTTATATAAATTCTATTTGGGTCAATATTTTTCGCGTACCTAGCGTGATATGTGTATTTAATTTATGTAAATTGTTTAACTTTGTCAGTACTTTTGACTGATGTCCAAATTATTATTTATAATTGACCAAATGTGTATGTAACCTAATTAACTACGTGTGTGTATTTAATAACAAATAGATTCATTCGGTCTACTGGGTGATAAAATTATACTGTCCAATTTCGGATATGAATTATGAAGATTTGATATTGGACATACTGCGGAATCGGGCAATCTGGCCCAAGTGTCAATACTCAAAGTTTACATATAAGTATTACATAACATAGTAAAATTCAAACATGATAAATTATAAATAGTTTAAGAATAATCAAAATCTTCCAACCGTACCCTAGCTATCAATGTCCGACTCTATCTCTAGATTAAAATTAGGGCAATTGGATGAAAATGTGGAAAGTGGGATGTCAACTTGGGAAGTCGACCGTACAATGTTGTGCCGATTACTAACTAATACAGGTACTTCCTGTTCGTTAGTCTGAGTTTGTGGATTCCCTGAACGACATAGTCGTGCAACAGGACGGTACTTCCATAACGTGAGTATCCCAATTATTACCATTATAGTAATGATCCCGGTGGCCACAAAATAATGCCAATTAGATTCGTGAATCGATCGCCACTGCGTATGCGTCATTTCTTGTTCCAGACTCTCCTCCTCAAGTAACACATGACGTAGCTCTCCTCCTGATATGTCAAGGTAGGTGTTTAGAGGCGTGTTAAACTTGCGGGGTGTCCTCGCCACCAGTTGGGCCACGGGAGTGATTGGCGACTTCAGGTAACTCGTCACTGCTCTGTCCACCCCACTGCTAGTGGGGAGTAATGTAATATTTTTCGTTTGGGCGATACATTTGGGTGAAAGCTTCAGGAATGTGACTCGTTCCAGTACTCTTTCGCTCCGATTTCCATCGCAAATAATGGATATGTGTATCGTGACTGGCGTGATAACTAGCCAGAGGTTGGGAGTACCCATCTTACTCCATTGAGCTGTCTGTATTGTCCTGGCTACCACTGGACATGTGCTATTCTTAGATCGCTCATAAATTTCTTCTAGTATGCAGTTTGGTTGGGTATCCATGTTTCTTATAGCCGTTGGTGAGCACGCTATCTGCGCCTTTGTCAACAGTAAGCACCTTTCTCTATCTTCCGTGGTCAATTCGAAGTAGTGCAGTGTGTTATAATCTACGACCAGTAGATTCCTTGGGGCGACAAATGTGCGCAACACCGACCCCTCAACGTTAAGTGGTATGGCCGTGACTTTGAGCATGCTGTACTTATTTTTCGCTGTCACTATGAAGTAGCCGATGACTGTTATATATCTGTCGTCATGACTGACTTCTGTTTCTATAATGGGTTGTCGTCGTATTTCGACCCCTTGAGGCAGTATCTGCCCTGCTTTCCCTATTAATTTGGTTATTTCACCCGGTTTCACTATATCAATGAAGTGTCCGTGGTTATAGTGAAGGTTTAATATTCCCTCGTAAAATTGAGTATATTCGTTTATGAAGTCCATAACTTGTAATGCTATCGTTTGTATTCGTAACGTGCTATATTCGGTTTCTAGTTTTTGTGCTTTGTCTTCTACTTCGTTAAGTCCTTTAGATATTTCTTGTAGACCTGTGATTAGTGCTTTGTTAAACTTGTTCATTTGCTCGTTTATCCTGTTCTCTGTGTGATTGATTGATGTTATTGTTTCTAACATTATCTTCGCCTGGTGCTGTGATTCCTTTATTAGCTCCTTTTGGTTATTATCTAATGCTTCAATGTTACTGTAGGCTTCGTCATTGACTCCAAATACTGAGGTTAATATTGTTCCTACTATTCCTCTTCTTTCCCTTCCTTTTATTTCTACTGTCAACCCCTCGCTTACTGACTCCGCCTTTCTTTGTCCTTCCTCTAACTTCTCTATTATATCCTTACAATTCACGATTTTTATCTCATGACACAGTTCTCGTACGCCTTGTATCATATTTCCTATTAGTTGGTGCTCTGTTCGAGTTCTTCCTTTTTCGAGTAACACCTTTATTCGAAATGTTCCCCGGTCTATGACGACCTCTCCAAGGTCTTCTGTGAAAAATCCTGGTACCGGATTATATATTTTATACGGTTCTGCCTTTATGGGTTTTAACATCGTTAAAAACATTATAGCTACTAGTATTTTCTTCCATCTTAGTGCTGCTGCCTTTTTCGGCTTTTCCTGTTTCTCTTCTTCCAGTCTTATTAGCTTATGTATGGGTCTTTTAGTCAGTTTCCCGTTTGCCTTTCTCACTGTTACTACTCTGGTTAATCCCTCCGCTCCAGGGTGTGTTTCTGTTACCCTCGCTAATGGCCATCTGCCTGGAGGTGTATCCTCTTCTTTAATTATAACTATTTCTTCTTCTTTTATGTTAGGGTGCGCCTTATGCCATCTATTTCTCTGTTGTAATTGGTGCAGGTATTCCTGTTTCCAAATTTTCCAGAAGTCTCTTTTTATTTTCTCCACTAATCTCCACCTCGTCGGCATCTTCAAATAAGTCGTAAGCTCTTCTTCCCGATTTGGTGATATAATTTCTCTCCCTATAAGGAAGTGAGCTGGTGTCAGGGCTATTTTCCCTTCAGGGTCTTCTGATGACCCACATAATGGTCTCGAGTTCATACATGCTTCTATTTGTGCCAGCACCGTACTCAATTCTTCATATGTTAGAACTGTTTCCCCGATGATTCTTTTCAAGTGATATTTCATTATTCGCACTGCGCTCTCCCATAATCCTCCGAAATGTGGTGCATATGCAGGTATGACATGCCACTGGGTACCTAGTGCCCGTAATCCTTGTTTTATCTCGTCATCTATTTTTTGATTTTCTTTTTTCAACAAATTTGCTGTTCCTACGAATGTGGTTCCGTTATCGCTGTATACGTTGTTGCACTGTCCTCTGCGTGCCGTAAATCTCTTGAACGCTGCGATGAAAGCATCCGTAGACATATCGCTTACTACCTCAAGGTGTACTGCCTTCGTTGACAGACACACAAATACTGAGATGTAGCCCTTATAGCTCCTCTGTCCTCTGCCTCTCGTGGTACTTATTTTTATTGGCCCGGCATAATCTATCCCTGTGTTAGTAAAGGGATGACTCGGGTTCACTCTGTCTTTCGGTAGATCTCCCATTAATTGTTGTGCTGCTTGGCTTTTATACCTCCTGCACCTTAAACATTTTGCTAGATGATCTTTCACAGTTCTTCTGCCGTTGATTATCCAGTATTTCCTTTTTATGTACTGTAGTGTTTGTTGTAATCCGCTATGTAGATTTCTTGCGTGACTATCTGTTATAAGTAACTTTGTTAATGCACTATCCTTTGGCAAAATTATCGGATGTTTTTCTCCGTACTTTAGATTCGTGTGTCTCAGTCTTCCGGTGACTCTTAGAATTCCTTGTCTATCCAGGAATGGTACCAATGACGCTAATTTATTTTTCTTGTCTAATTGCTGTTTCTTCTCCAGCTTATTTATTTCTTGTTTGAAGTAGGCGTGCTGTGTGTGCTTTATCACCTTTAATAGCGTTTCCTCTAATTCTTGGACTGTAAGCTGACTTTGTCCATTGTCCTTCTTTTTTCTGCATTTGTCTGCAAATCTCCTACAATATGAAAGTACTCTTCTCATTCTTTCTAAATTTGAGAATCTCTCGCATATGTCCTCCTTTATCGTTGTCGTGTGCACCGTTATTTTCGTTTTGACTTCCTCCTCATTTGTCTCTGGTATTTCTTCTGATTCCTGAGTTAAAGTTTTGTTACTAGTCAGCCAAGTTGGTCCCTTCCACCATAGCTCTGCTTCTAATAATTCTGATGCGGTACTTCCACGTGAGAGGATGTCCGCTGGATTTTTCTTTGTATCTACCTTATGCCAATTTTTCGGTCCTATAACGCGTCTTATTTCCTCTACTCTGTTGGCGACGAACATTTTCCACCTTTTTGATGATCCCCTTATCCAAGCCAGGGTTATCGTTGAGTCCGACCATGCATATACCTCAATGTTTTCCCTGTTCAATGCTTGTAGGGTTTTCTTCATTAAATTTGCTAGTAGTACCGCGGCACACAGCTCGAGCCTCGGTAACGTCGTTTTCCCTTTCAATGGTGCGACTTTCGATTTTGCTATCATTAGATTCGTTTTAATTTCTGGACCTAATACCCTTGAGTAGATTACCGCTCCATATCCTTTCATAGACGCATCTGCAAATCCATGTAGTTCTACTCTGTTTATCTTGCTTAAGTTGTTCCACCTGGGCAATGTTATTTTCTCCAGATTTACTAATTGCGCCTGGTATGTATTCCACCTGCTTTGTTGGTTGCTAGTTAATTCTTTATCCCAACTGGTCTTTTGCTCCCATAATTCCTGTATGAACATTTTCGCCTGAATTACTACAGGTGCTATCCATCCCAGTGGGTCGTATAGTTTTGCTACTTCTGACAGTACGTGTCTTTTCGTTATTTTCTTTGCCGTCGTTATCCCTATTTTGAATGTGATTATATCCTCTTTAGGTGACCAGTGTATTCCTAACGTTTTCCGTACTTCTTCTTGTTTGAATGCCTTCGAGTCTACGTTCCTCATATCCTCCGGTACGTTCTCCATTATTTTTTCTTCGTTGCTCAACCATTTTCTAAGAGTGAAACCTCCTTTTCTGAACAGTTGTATTAATTCCTTTTGGGCTGTTTCTGCTTCCTGCACTATCTCAGCTCCTCCTAGTATATCGTCTACATACATGTTTTCTTTTACAATTTTCGATGCCAACGGGAACCTCGCTCCTTCGTCTTCTTGTAATTGTTGTATTGTTCTTAACGCTAAAAAGGGTGCTGCGGCCGTGCCGTATGTCACCGTCGTTAAGTTATACTCTTGTATGTGGTCCTTTGTGTCCTTTCTCCACAAAATTTTTTGATATTTTTGGTCTTCTTCTGCCATTCTGATTTGTCTAAACATTTTTTCCAGATCCGCTGAGTATGCTACCTTATTGGATCTCCATCGTAATAGTATATTTGTCAAGTCTTGTAATTTCGGCCCTGTGTGCATAATATCATTCAGGCTTACTGCCGATGAGCTTTTGCTTGATGCGTCAAACACGGCTCTTATTTTCGTTGTAGTACTGTCCTCTTTTCTCACTGGATGATGAGGTAAGTAGTACCCATCTCCCTGGTTTTCTGCTATTACCATATGACCTTGGTTTTCATAATCTTCCATGAATTGTCTGTAATTCGCTTCTAACTGTTTGTCTTTTGCAAACTTCCTTTCTAGTTGCATCAATCTGGCGAATGCTTGCTGTTTAGATTCTCCTAACTTTGCGACGTCTTCCCTAAACGGAATTTTTACTTCGTATCTCCCTTCTTCATTCCTTTTTACAGTCTGTCGATACAGTTCTTCACATTCTTGTTCTTCCACTGAGAAACTTGTATCCTGATTTACTTCTTCTAATTCCCAGAAGTTCTTTATTTGTACGTCCATTTCTTGTCTTGATATCATACAGCATACTTCTGCTTTTATATTCTCCCTTTCTCGTGCTATTCCCGAAACTATCCATCCTAGTTTGGTGTTTTGACTCAGGAGTCCATTACTTATTCTGTGCATCCCTTCTGTCAATATGTAACTGTATTCTTTTACTCCTAGTAGTAAGTCTATCTTCCCTACCTTGTAATATCTTGGATCTGCCAGTATTGCATTTTTCTCGTTATAGTCCGGTAGAATTATATCCTTTTCCGGTAAATTCCTTGTTATCTTCGGTAGTACTAGTGCTTCTATTTCCATCTCGAAGTCACTTTCGTAATGAGTTTCGATTATAAGTTTCATACTCCAGTTGGCTGTTTTTTCTCCTGACGAGCCTATCCCGGATATTGTCGCCTGTATGGGCTTCCTTGTTGTTCCTAGCGTCGTCGCAGCTTGTTCCGTTATAAATGCGCATTGTGACCCTTGGTCGATTAGTGCTCTCATTATGTGTGAATCTCCTTTCGCATCTCTTATGCGTACCACAGCTGTCGCTAGTAATGCTTCACCTTCCTTATGGCTTGCACAGTTTACTGAATTCTGCCCTCTTTGCTGGTCGTTGCTATTCCTAGGCCCATTGGTATCTTGTGTATTTTCTCGCCTTCCGTTATTTTGTTCTCTGGCGTTGTATGGATTATTATTTCCTCCTCTGTACCTATCAGCTTGGTACCCGTTTCTTCTATTGTTTGAATCTCTTCCATTTCTTTCTTGTGTTTGTTCTCGTTTCGTTTCATTGGAGTTTCTTTTGTTGCTTGTGTTTCCTTTTTCATAATGCAACATATGGTGGTGGTCTCCGCCACAGTGTCTGCACCTATATTGTGAATAACATTGTTTTTCTTTTTTATGTGCTAGGCAGTTTGTACACAATCCTTTTTCTTTTATCATCCTGTTCCGGTCTCTTACATTGAGTTCCTGAAATTCTCTGCAGTTCGGTACTCCGTGATCTCCGTTGCATATCACGCAATGTGTTCTTGGTTTCCTAAGAGATCCTCCTTACTTCTCTTGTCTTTTTTCTGACTCCAGCAGTTCCAGTGTCTGAAATCTTCGCTGTAAGAATGTTTGTGTCGATTTGTACGTCGGTATCTCTCTACTGTCTCCAATGTGGTTTTCGTACAGCCTCCTAGTTTCATTGTCCCATTTCGTTATGATAATTCGGGCTATCAATGGGCTCCACGCTTCCGTGTCTGTTCCTAACCCTCCTATGGCTTCCAGACTTTCGTGGAAGGTGTCATGTAGTGATTTCAATGCTCTAGCAGAAGATTCCTTTACTTCCTGCGCTAGTAGCATCTTCGAGCATCCGGCTCGAAGGACCATGAACAAATTCCCTTCGTTGGCTCAGTGAAGATGTTCGTTCTATTGTAATGGAAACACCAAATAATAGTAGCAGAGTTTATTGTTGAGACGTACACTATGGGTGTAGACCCGGGATTACTTTGAGTAGAGACTGATGAAGTTGATCGTTGAAGACTATATGTTCGTTGAGTGAATATTGATTGAATGTTTCTCTAGTCAAGAGATATTAGTTTTATATAAATTCTATTTGGGTCAATATTTTTCGCGTACCTAGCGTGATATGTGTATTTAATTTATGTAAATTGTTTAACTTTGTCAGTACTTTTGACTGATGTCCAAATTATTATTTATAATTGACCAAATGTGTATGTAACCTAATTAACTACGTGTGTGTATTTAATAACAAATAGATTCATTCGGTCTACTGGGTGATAAAATTATACTGTCCAATTTCGGATATGAATTATGAAGATTTGATATTGGACAACAGGCATTGTGGCGTTTTGGTATAATGTTTGTACTAGCTTTATGAGCCGGTAATCTATTCTACTATTGTTCAGAGCAGTTATAATGCTGTCTAATTCCACAGTGTCGAAGGCTTTGTCTTTTTTTCTCTAGTCTTGTCGTAATTATTCGAGTAAACATTTCATAGATGCGGTTCGATAAGCTGATTGTCCTATAGTTTTCTAGGTGCTCCTTGTCTCCTTTCTTGTGTAGTAAAATTGTCACTGCATTGTTCCATGTTTTTGGTATGTAACAATCTGTTAGACAAAGGTTAAACAACATTTTTATTTGGTTGAGAAGAACACGTCTGCCCATCTTTATAGCTTCTATTACGACTCCATCTTCTCCTGGCGCTTTGTTGTTTTTCATCTTCTTGATTGCGTCCTGGATTTCGCTTAGTGTGATCTCTGGCATGAGCTCTGAACCCTGGTTAATAATTTTGCGTGATGTGGCGGCTTCCAAGTTCTTTTGGTCTTCTCTTTGGCTTATGTATAATTCTTGATAGAAGTCTTCAATTATGTGTAGTAGTTCTTCTCTATTTGATGTGGGAACTCCTTCTTTGTTCTTTAGTTTGCTTATTTCGCATTTTCCATTGTTTAGTCGTATTCTCGGGACTTTCAGACTTTTATTCTTTTTTATAGTTCGCTGGACTTTTTCATTCTTAAATTGCCTTAAATCTTTCCTTATAGCTTTTGATACTTCTTTGTTTATTTTTCGCAGTTTTTCTTCGTCAATGCTTTTTTTTCCTTTGATTTTTCTTCTAGTGTCCATTAGTTGCTTTGTTTCAATATTTATTTTTTCGTTTTGCGTCTTTTAGAGCAGAATTTTACTCAAGCCTCGTGAATAGCTTCTACGATATTTTTGTTTAGGGCATTTACATTATTCATGCATTCATTTTGTTGTAAGATTTTATTGATATTGCCTTGATATTCATTTAAATTCGTTGGGTCATTCTATATTGGATTGGCTTTCTTCCTAATTATTTTGGATCTTTCTCTTATTAAGTCTAATTTTAGTTTGGCTCTTACCATTCTATGATCGCTACCTGTGGTAAAGCTATTAAGGACTGTGACATCGTTGAATATATATTTTTTGTCAATAATTATGTAGTCTATCTCGTTTTTGGTCTTACCATCTGGGCTTTTCCACGTCCATCCTCTGTGATCTT
Source organism: Diabrotica undecimpunctata (assembly GCF_040954645.1). NCBI lineage: Eukaryota > Metazoa > Arthropoda > Insecta > Coleoptera > Chrysomelidae > Diabrotica > Diabrotica undecimpunctata. Next base: position 58,754 of record NW_027312026.1, read on the forward strand.
TTTTAGAGAAGAAACTATTCACCTGGTATAGATTTTGTTGTAATGTAAATTCTAGTATTGTTTGTCCACGTTCGTTTCTGCCTTTGAATCCAAATTTACCTAGTGCTGTTTCCTGTTCATTCTGCTTTAGACCGATCTTTGCGTTAAAGTCGCCGCATATAATCGTGTAGTCTGTTGGTGTTTCTTTCAGTGCTGCAGATATATTATCGTAGAAGTCTTTAATCTCTTCATCCGGATGGTCCGTATACCTGAATAATCTTTATTTTATACCTTCGGTTTAGCTTTACGATTAAATAGGCTACTCTTGTGGATATACCTCTTGTAATTACTATGTCATCTGCAAGTTTTTTGTGTATAAAGAAACCGACTTCCCCGATTGATTTGGTTTCACTACCTATACTGTAAAATATATGCCCTGATTTTAGTGTTGTCAGGTTTTCTATTTATCGTCTTACTTCAGTGACTCAAATGATATCCAATTTTATTTTGACATCCCGATTTCCATTTCAGTGAGTTTTTTTTTCAGATAATAGTGTTCTGTCATTGTAGGTACAGATAAAGAGTGTTAAAGGTTTTTTCGTCTTTCACGTCGTCAGTTTTTTGTTCCCTTCCCCCAGATGTTAGAGTTTCGATTTCTTGCTATACTCACCTGGGGTACATCCGCTTTTGTTTTAAAATCTGACATTTTGTTAAGATAGAGGTATTTGCCTTGAAACACCACGCTGGCAAGGCGGGTTGGTGAGTTTTTAATTTAGCCGCTCATTGTGAGTATTGACGCTGTTTGAAGCCGCCCGCTCCGGGTCAGACGCTTCTAGGTTTGTGATCTTATACTACCCCTAAAATCAAGCGTTGCTAGCTCCACCATCTTCGCCGTACCGGAAGTATTCTTCGTCGCCTTGGATGCCGTTCTGGACTTCATCCGTGCGTGACCGTGGACAAGGGAACCTAGCTTCCCGGGAAAAGAAGCTCCTGGAATCTGCGGGGGCAGGGATTGATTCACTTTCGCTGATGGGACTATCCAATAGAATCCAAGGGACTCCAAAAGAGTTCCTACCCGCTAACCACAATAACTTGTTTAAACTCCAACAATTAATAGAAAAAAGAATACCGGTTGGTACCAAAATACATCTAGCCTTCATCGACCTAGAAAAGGCATATAATACAGTTCCAAGACTTAAATTGTGGCTTAATTAGTCCATACCCTTTAGGAATAATCACAGAAGTATACAGTAATAACACTACTTACCTAAAAATCGGAAATAGAGTATTAGAGCCAATAAAAGTAACTAAAGGACTAGGCCAAGGATGCAATATGTTTAATTTATATATTGATGCAGCACTTCAAAATTGGAAAAACCAATGTCAGAGAATGGAAATCCCTATAGGAAATGCCGTACTGTTCTCCATGAACTTTGCGGATGACCAAGTCGTCCTCACTCAAAATATTTAGTTTTCAATTCAGATGCAAGGTTTGAAGTATTGATAGACGAGGAAGTGGAAATCAATCAGTGGAAAAATTTAAATATTTAGGTGCACTTATTGATAATAACGGCTTGGGAGAAACCGAAATTAAACACCGAATTTATCAAGGACGTAAAATTGTAGGATGTCTGAACTTCTTATGGTGAGATCGCAACATTTCCAAAAGGAACAAAAAAATAATAGGGCAAACCATGGTTGAATCAGTTCTTTGCTATGGCTCTGAAGTATGGACAATGCAGACCCGAAGAGAAGATTGTTGGCAGTTGCAATGGATTATTTGAGAAGTGCAAAAAATCAAGGCTGAAAAGGAAGACCAACGAATCTATAAGAAATAATATGAATGCTACAGAAACGGTCATTGAAAGAATAGAAAGAAGAATTTTAAAATGGCTTAGACACCTATTGAGAATGCCTGACGAACGTTGGTCCCAAAAACTTCACAGATGGAAGCCCCCTGGAATAAGAAAGAGAGGTGGCCGTCTCCAAAATGTATTGTATTTACAGGTTGGATCCCCTAATATATATATATATAAATACAAATATATATATATATATATATTTATATATATATATAATATATATATATATATATATATATATATATATATATATATATATATATATATATATTGATATGATTGGTGTTTATAGAAAATAATTTATAAGTTACACTATTAGATAATATTAGATATAAAAAGTATTTGGTTATTTTAATAAGTTATATACTACAGAATTTTATAGAAATATATTGATGTGAGGGCATTTTTAAGAAATTAACATATAATAATTGTAAAAAGTTGTATTTTAATAATTATAATATTGTAGATATATTTAAGTGAGCCATGTGACTAGGCAACCAAAAATACTCTTTAAAGTGACAGATAGAAATACATAATTAAGAATATAAAGTGGGGTTATAATAATATGTTAGTTTAAAATGTTTAATTTATATATAGTTACTGATTTAAGTGTATATTCTGATCTGAAAAGCCTAAATGTCAACAAAATTATCAATAGAAAAGTAAGGAATTCTCTAGATCACCGGAGATGGCCTTGTTTGCGAAATGGTTTGTTCTAGAAAATTCAGACATGTATTTAATAGAACAAATGGAACATGATTTCTTGCTAGATTATTCTGGAACATGAAAAAAGATATAAATACCCGGTGATTTGGATTCAAGATGTCCATTCAGTTAGTCAATCAGTTATGAGTTACAGTTACTATGATGGCCAGTTTTTTAGTATGAAAGTTAGTTAGAGTCAGTCAATCAGTTATAATTGTTCAATATAGTGAGTTAAATCAAGATTAAGAAACAGTATAAAGAAAATATTATTGAAGATTAAAAATTATGTTATGTATAAATGATGATTGGATAATGGAAGAAGTATTAATTGAATATTAAAATTAAATAATATATTTGGTGATTGGATATTGGTATATAGAAAAGAAGAATAAATATAAATGCTGTTTGCTGGTTTGCTTGGTGGTTTATGAATGCTGGTGAAGAAAAATATCTTAAATTGGTGGAAGCTGATAATTGGAAAAAGTAATTTTACAAAAACAAGGATAACCGAAGCTGCGAAGAAGAGATTGAGTGGTGATTATAATCTATACAGTGGAAAACAGTTCATTTAGGCATTCAGTGACAAAAAGGTACAAAAATTTGTTAATATAATTTAGTTAGTGTCATAACAATTTCAATTTTGAAGATAGTTTATTTTAAATTTACATTGGGTAGGTTAGATATATATGTGTGTTTCATAGTAGATCTAATAAAGATAATTTAAAAAAGTACTTACAAACTAATTCTTCGAGAACCGCGATAAAAACCCTATATTATATTATATTAATAAAAATACTCATTGCTCATCATTAACAAACAATACATCATAACAATATATATTATATATATATATATATATATATATATATATATATATATATATATATATATATATATATATATAACTATATATATATATATATATATATATATATATATATATATATATATATATATATATATATATATATATTGTGACGATTAGGGTTTATAGAAAATAATTTATAAGTTATATACTACATAATATTAGATATTTGGTTGTTTTAAATAAGTTATATACTAGAGAATTTAATAAAAATATATTTATGTGAGGGCATTTTTAATAAATTAGCATATAATAATTGTAAAAAGTTGTATTTTAATATTGTAAATATATATAAGTGAGCCATGTGCTTAGGCAACCAAAAATACTCTCGGAGATTGACAGATATTTTTACTCTGAAGTGACGTTTAAGAATATTTACGAATATAAAGTGGGTTATAATAATATATTGTTTGAAATGTGTATTTTATTAAATTAGAATGTTAAGTTACTAATTTAATTATATATTCTGATCTGAAAAGCCTAAATGTAAACAAAATTATTAATAGAAAAGAATGGAATTCTCTGGATCTCCGGAGATGGCCATGTTTGCGAAATGGTTTGTTCCAGAAAATTCAGACATGTATTAAATAGAACATGATATCTTACGAGATGGTTCTAGAAATCCAAAACATATAAATACCCGTGATTTGGATTCAAGATGGCAGTTTTTAAGTTTTTTTAGTCTGAAGTCAAGCAGTTTATTATGAAAGTTAGTTAGAGTCAGTGAATCAAGTACAAATAGTCCAATAGTTTAATATAGTGAGTTAAATGAAGATTAAAAATTATGCATATAATTTAATGCACATTTATAATTATACACAAATAATTATTGAAGATAAAAAAAGGTATATTGGAAGAAATTAAATTATATTATGGTTGGAGATTAGTATAAATCAACTTATAATAATTGGATATTGGTATATTGAAAAGAAGAATAAATATAAATGCTGTTTGCTGGTTTGGTTGGTGGTGTATAGATGCTGGTGAAGAAAAATATATATTAAATTGGTAGAAGCTGATAATTGAAAAAAGTAATTTCACAAAAAACAAGGATAACTGAAGTACGAAGACATTCAGTGGTGATTAGAATCTATATACTTAGTGGAAAATAGTTCATTTAGGCATTCAGTGAAAGAAAGGTACAAAATTTTGTTAATATAATTTAGTTAGTGTCATAACAATTTCAATTTTGAAGATAGTTTGTTTAAATTTTAGATTGTCTATAGAATTTAATTAGTTTTATAAGAATATCAGTTTAAAGATAGTTTATTTTAAATTTACATTGACTAGGTTAGATATATATGTGTGTTTCATAATAGTTATAATAAAGATAATTTAAAAAAGTACTTACAAGCTAATTCTTTGAGAACCGCGATAAAAACCCTATATATTATATTATTAAAAATACTCATTGCTCATCATTCAAACAAAAAACACATCATAACAATTTGGCACCCAACGCGGTGGCTCTCTATTTAAAAGAATTAGTTTGGGAAGATAAGTGCTCTCATATAATTAAATTAATTATCAGTAGAAAGAAAAAGTATAGATTTTAATTTTAATTATATTTGAACAAGTAAAGTCTCAAAATGTCTCAAGGAAAGAAAGGTACAAAAAGCAAAAAGAATGAAGAAGATGTGGAAGTAGAAACACAACCTATACAAGAGGAGAGTTTAGTTCAAGTTCCACAAGATACTGCAGAAATGAATCCAGAAAGAGAGGAAAATGTCAATATGGCAGCTTTGATGTCATTAATGATGCAGATGAACAAGACAATAGAAGAGAATTCAAAAGAAATCAAAGAAGACATAAAAAAATTGGAAGAGAATTCAAAAGAAGTCAAAGAAGACATGAAAAAAATGGAACAAAAATTGGAAGAGAATTATAGAAAATTAGAAAAGAAAATAGAAGATAATAATAATAAAATTGTAAAACAAATGGAAAAACAAATGGATAAAAAACTTGAAGCTGCAGAGAAAAAAGTAGCAAATGAAATAAAAATTATACGGAAGGACTACAAGAAAAGGATAGAAAATGAGAGGACAGAAGTAAAGAGGATTATTCAAGATAATAAGATAGATATAGAACAGAAAATAGAGTTACAGAAATGTAACTTAGAAGAAAAAATTAACGAAGACAGGAGAAACACAGAAGAAAAATTAGATGATATACAACAAAATATCCAAATAAATAATAATCAAATAAGAAATGTGGAACAGAGAATAGATGATATTTCACAAATGAGAGACATAGGTAGACCTTACTTAAATTTAACAAATGAGACTGGGATTAAATTCTCTGGTAATATAAAAAATTTGCATCCTAGAGTATACATAAATAGTTTAAAACATAAATTAAGATTTGTGAATAATATTAATGATATTAAAGATTATATTAGAATGACATTAAATGACAATGCAGCAACTTGGTTTGCTAGTATTGAGAATGATTTAGATAATTTTCAAACATTTGAAAATAAATTTTTAAATTATTATTAGGGTGAACTAGAGCAAGCCAAGTTTAGAGAAATTCTATATTTTGGAAAGTATAATCAAAATTTAAAATCAAATATGGTAGATTATGCATTGAAATTGATAACAGTTGCAAAATATTTAGAACCACCACTTAGAGAGGATGAAACAGTCTTAAATGTATCTAGACATTTTGATGCTGATGTTGTGCAAACCGTAACTGTACAAAATATTCAAACAATAGATAGTTTTATTAATTTTATTCAAAGAATACAAAGAGGCAATATGACAAGTAATAATAACAACAGAAAAAACAATAATAACTTTCAATATAATAATGATAATCAACAATATAGACAATCATATAATAGATATGGTGATAGTTTACAAAATTTTAATAATAATAACAGTAATCCAAATAGACAGAACTTTAATAATAATACTAGTTATAATAGACAAAATTTTAATAATACTAATTATAATAGACAACATTTTAATAACAGTACTAATAATAATAGACAAGATTTTAACAATAGAAGAAATACAGAGCGACCTAACTATAACAGACAGGTAAATTGTGTTCGAAGGAATAGGAGCTGCGAAGACAGGGAACGAAATCGTACAAGGCAAGAAAATGTGAGTAGAAGTCATAGTAGGGAAAGACATAGTACATCAGATCCAAGTGGTCAGATACAATCTGACAATTCTAATAATCAAAATTTTGTGCAGTAAACTTTCTGAATTACAAGTTAGGCCATTGCTATTATGAAAAACCTTCTGAATTTATTTCTTTAGATGAAGAGAAAATTATTGAATCTATTAATTTAATTTATATAAATGCTTTGGCCAAAAATAAAATGATTAAAATTATGATAGATACTGGTTCAGAAAGTACATTAGTCTCGGAGAATTTTATTTTTAATACATTAAAACTATCAGATATAATAAAGATTCCAAAAATTAAAATTATTGGTGCAAATAATAAGAAGTTGGGTGAAATTGATATACTAGCCAATTTTAAAATTAATATTCTTAATAAAGAAATTAATATGCAAGGATTTATTGTCAAGGATTTATGTGTTGATATATTAATGGGAAATGATGAATTGGAAAAGAAGAAAGTAAAGATAGATTTTGAAGAAAAAATGGTAACTTTGGAAGGGCAAATAATTAAATTTATGCAGAAAGATGAGGTAGAAGAAGGAATAAGAGTTGATAGGATATTATTAAAAGAAAATAATGATGTTTATGAAGAAGAAATGTATTTTGATGATAGGGAAATGTCCCAAAAGAATGTAAGGAATAATTATTGTAGTGAATATTTAAGGAATGGAAATTTTAAGCAGATGGATGCCTACGAGGCGGAGTGCGTAAAATTGGAAGCAAGGAATAATGAGTACATAGTGAAGAATAATTTTATTTGTAAAGAAGAAGATGTGATAAAAGTTTTAAATTTCCCTGAAGAATATAAATCAATAGTCATTTCCATATTGCAGCAACACAAGGGACTTGTCAATAAAGAAAATAGAATTGCACAAAATTATATCCATAGTATAAAAGTTAAAGAAGAAAAAGATTTTAAAACAAAATCATACCCAATACCATATAAATACAGAGAGGAAGTAAACAAAACAATTAATAATATGTTAGAAGATGGGATCATTGAGAAGGCAGACACACGTTTTATTAACCCCATAGTAGTAGTGCGTAAAAGATCAGGTGAAATCAGGTTATGTTTGGATGCAAGGAATATTAACAAGATCACTGAAAAGCAATTTGAAGCACCAATGAGTATAGATGGAATACTAGGAAGAATTACAGGAATGTCATTTTTCACTAAAATTGATTTACAGCATAGCTTTTGGTTAATACCTCTAGAAAGAAAAAGTAGACAGTATACAGGATTTCAGATAGATGGAGTAGTATATCAATTCAAAGTAGTACCATTTGGACTTCAATCATCTTGCAGTGCTCTATGTAGATGTCTTCATGATATTTTGGATCAATATGAACATTTTGTAATTCACTACATTGATGATATATTAATTTTTTCTAAAACGGCTGAAGATCACGAGAAACACCTAAAAATTATAATAAATAGATTAGACAAAGTTGGACTAAAAATAAATCAAGAAAAATGTACATTTTTTCAAAAAGAAGTCATATATCTAGGTTATAAACTTAACACTAAGGGAATCGAAATGGATCCAGAACGGACACAAGTCATTCAGGAATATAAAACACCACACAATTTAAGAACTTTAAGAGGATTTATTGGAATAATTAATTATTATAAAAGGATGATACCAGATCTAAGTATAAAAGAAATTCCATTACTTGAACTACTGAGAAAAGGTGTAAAATGGAGATGGGATCAGAGAAGAGAACTAGCATTCCAAGAAATTAAAAACATTTTTCTGTCAAATTTGAAAATATACTATCCTGACTATACACAGCCATTCATACTAAGAACAGATGCATCAATAGAGAGATTATCAGGGGTATTATTACAAATACATGATGGGGTCGAATACCCAATACAATTCATTTCAAGAATCACAAAGCCACATGAAAAGGGTTACTCAGTTTCAGAATTAGAACTAGCAAGTATAATACACTGTGTCACAAAATTAAGATTTTATTTGTTGGGTAATGAATTTACAATAGAAACAGATCACCAAGCTTTAATGTCTATATTAAATAACAAATATGGAAACAGTAGAATACATCGGTGGAGTCTAATACTTAGTGAATACTGCTTTGAAATCAAATACATTTCTGGAAAATCCAATATAGTGGCAGATGCTTTATCAAGGTTAGAAAATACACCACAAAAAGGGCAGCGAACAATAAAAATTGGATTAAATCGATTAGTAGAAAGTACTGGATTATATTCTAAAGAAGAAATTATAAGAGATCAGATCAATTTGAGTGAAAAACAAAAAGTCCTTAGGAAAGATGGGGCATATTATAAAATAATAAATGGCATAGAAGTATATGTAATAACTAGAACTTTAGCAAAGAAAATATTGAAAAATTTACATAACAATTATATGCATATTGGTTCAAGAAAGCTATGGATGCTATTTAGGGACAATTATTTTGCAAAGAATGACATAAGTATAGCAAAAGAAATTACTACCCAATGCCCATTTTTTCAAAAAGAAGTAATATATTATAAACTTAACACTAATTATAAAAATACTAACAGCTTACTGATATATCCATTTTATTCAATAGACTTGATTTGTTAAATGGTAGATGGTAGATTTCATTATTTTGAATCAATTTGACATCATACTTGTTGAATTTTGTACATATGGAAATTGTTTGGTACCCTAAAAATCATAATTTGGGGTTAGATACAGAATTGATTGTGTAAATGTCTTTCTAATATAATAATAAAGTGTAAAACTTACCAATTCATATGGATAAAAGCCTGTTGAATGGAAATAATTCCTAGATATTGTCTATAAATAAACAGAACACAATATCCATTATATTTTTAATTAAGGTTATATTTTATTCTCTCCATTTGATATGACAGTTTGACCATAGAATAGCCGAACTGTGATCCGTTGTTCTTTGCTTTGATATAGACAGCGAACAGGGATGTATTTAACACATTTTAAATAATAAAAAAAAAATTGATTTATTAAATTTAATAAGGTATGAGAAAATTAATATTTAAAAAAATAATAAGTCAATTATTTATTTTAAATATTATTTTTGGGGTATTGTGACGATTAGGGTTTATAGAAAATAATTTATAAGTTATATACTACATAATATTAGATATTTGGTTGTTTTAAATAAGTTATATACTAGAGAATTTAATAAAAATATATTTATGTGAGGGCATTTTTAATAAATTAGCATATAATAATTGTAAAAAGTTGTATTTTAATATTGTAAATATATATAAGTGAGCCATGTGCTTAGGCAACCAAAAATACTCTCGGAGATTGACAGATATTTATACTCTGAAGTGACGTTTAAGAATATTTACGAATATAAAGTGGGTTATAATAATATATTGTTTGAAATGTGTATTTTATTAAATTAGAATGTTAAGTTACTAATTTAATTATATATTCTGATCTGAAAAGCCTAAATGTAAACAAAATTATTAATAGAAAAGAATGGAATTCTCTGGATCTCCGGAGATGGCCATGTTTGCGAAATGGTTTGTTCCAGAAAATTCAGACATGTATTAAATAGAACATGATATCTTACGAGATGGTTCTAGAAATCCAAAACATATAAATACCCGTGATTTGGATTCAAGATGGCAGTTTTTAAGTTTTTTTAGTCAGAAGTCAAGCAGTTTATTATGAAAGTTAGTTAGAGTCAGTGAATCAAGTACAAATAGTCCAATAGTTTAATATAGTGAGTTAAATGAAGATTAAAAATTATGCATATAATTTAATGCACATTTATAATTATACACAAATAATTATTGAAGATAAAAAAAGGTATATTGGAAGAAATTAAATTATATTATGGTTGGAGATTAGTATAAATCAACTTATAATAATTGGATATTGGTATATTGAAAAGAAGAATAAATATAAATGCTGTTTGCTGGTTTGGTTGGTGGTGTATAGATGCTGGTGAAGAAAAATATATATTAAATTGGTAGAAGCTGATAATTGAAAAAAGTAATTTCACAAAAAACAAGGATAACTGAAGTACGAAGACATTCAGTGGTGATTAGAATCTATATACTTAGTGGAAAATAGTTCATTTAGGCATTCAGTGAAAGAAAGGTACAAAATTTTATTAATATAATTTAGTTAGTGTCATAACAATTTCAATTTTGAAGATAGTTTGTTTAAATTTTAGATTGTCTATAGAATTTAATTAGTTTTATAAGAATATCAGTTTAAAGATAGTTTATTTTAAATTTACATTGACTAGGTTAGATATATATGTGTGTTTCATAATAGTTATAATAAAGATAATTTAAAAAAGTACTTACAAGCTAATTCTTTGAGAACCGCGATAAAAACCCTATATATTATATTATTAAAAATACTCATTGCTCATCATTCAAACAAAAAACACATCATAACAATATATATATATATTTATATATATATATATATATATATATATATATATATATATATATATATATATATATATATATATATATTTATATATATTTATATATTCAACTGAGATTAAGATGGGGTTAGAAAGGCACTCTTCAAACGTCAGTGAAATATCTAATCAAATGAGTAATCTTACCAACAAATTATCTACTATACCAACGAAAAAAGGAGTATTAAAGAAAAATATGTTTTATGTCACCTCAGGTACCCAAACTGAAATCCCTCAACATGTCTAATCAAGTGCAGAGGAAAAGCCAAAAATTATAGAAAGTAAATGCCATTATGTAGTGATTACCAACTCAACCCCAATTTACACCCCTATACAAGTTGTTACTTTATTAAAGAGAAACTATTATAGGCATGAAGGAATATATTAGATGTAGGGTATGGAATTTTCGCAAATAAAAAACATGAATTTCGCATTTACTTTTTTTATAATTACAAAATTTCGCATTTATCTCGCATCTATTTTTAACTACGAGTAAAATAACAAAAAATATTAATTAAAAGCTAACATCGTTGTAATTTCGACATTCGACTCTTTAAGAGCTGCGCATTTTTCTTTGTTCGAGTTTCATCTTCAATATGGTTTTGGGGTTCTAGTACAGCTGCCCAATCTGATGTTATTTTTAAATTACAAATAAGAGTAATACGGTATCTTTTTGGCCTCAGTAGAATAACACATTGCAGAAGCTACTTTAAAAATCACGGGATTTTAACGTTTCCTTCTTTATATATTTTAGAAAATGTTTGCATGATTCGTTAACACCCACTTGTTTTTCCAGCAAGACCTAATCATGACTACTCTACCAAAAATTCAACTTTTGATGTATATTTACCGACACCTTCTATTAAATTAATAAAGAAAACTGTAATATATTCGGCAAAAAATTATACAACCGTCTCCATCTACAAAGTTTGAAACACTCTGTATAATTGCAATCAACGTTTCGGCAGGAAACCCTTGCCTTTGTCAAGATTCAAAACGTAAAACGGGACACAGACATTAATGAACTGATGGTCAGTTCTCCCAATGATGATCGTCAAGCAAACTCCTTCGAAGTAGGGTTATGGATAAATTGCGTAATTGGGGACATAAGAGACTCAGAACAGATATCTGATATCTGGAGAAGTACGTGTCGTTGTTATTGAGTTCATGACTATTCCATTAACTATATTCATAACTATTTCCATTAACTGGGCTGTGTAAATACTGCCAATTGATGAAAGTGTCGAGATCTTGATAATATTTTTAGAAGGCGTGACAGCGCAACTAACTTTGTTCTTAGAATCGTCAGTATACAGGGTGGCGCACCGAAAACGAAACAGATGCATTTACTGGCAGATGATTCCTTTTTAAAAAAAACGCTTGGACCCGTCGATTTTGTTATCGAGGGGGAAACAAAATTGGCATAAAATCACATTAACATTTGCAGCCCCCTAAGCGGGGGTGGCATCATCCCTAAAATCTTAAATGGAAAGGGGGGTCGAATGATCCATCATTTAAAAGGTCTTTCAACTCCCTTTACAATGATGTAAAATTCATGTACTTCAATTCAGTAGTTTCGGAGATTTATTGATTTAAAGTTTAAATACATCATCGTAAGAGGAGATCAATACATAGCAGCAAAGTTGTTAAAAAATAAAGAATGAACTGACCTGTCAGCCGAGTAAATGTTGAAAATGACCACCATTACTTTTCATCCAATAATAAAGATTTTGCTGAAAACGTTGCCGGACATTTTGCAATATTTGAGGAGTAATTTGATGGCACTCATTCACAATTCTTTGCCGTAAATCTTCTAAGGATGTTGGCTGAGTAGCATAGATTTTGCTTTTTAAGTAACCCCACAAAAAGAAATCCAAAGGTGATAAATCTGGCGATCTTGGGGGCCATTCAACGGCACCTCTTCTACCAATCCATTGACCTGGAAAGGTCTGATCTAAATAATACCGAACTCTTAATGCGTAATGTGGTGGGGCACCATCCTGTTGGAATATCAACATATTCTCAACGTATCGACCATCATTCTGATTTTCAATTATATCTGTTAGCGCAGGATATATGGCATTTTGCAGTAATTCCAAATACATTTCACCAGTCAAATTTTTAGGTAAGAAAAAAGGACCAACCAAATGATCGCCAAAAATGCCAGCCCAAACATTTAATTTTTGTGGCTGCTGTGTGTGTACCTCATGGTAAATTCTGGGATTAGCGTCCGACCAATATCGACAATTATGACGATTTACTTCGCCATTTAAAAAAAAGGAACATTCGTTGGAAAAGCAAATGTTAAATAAAAATTGTTCATCGTTTGTAATTCGTTCACTCATAACTTCACAAAATTCTAATCGCTTATCAAAATCGTCTTCATTAAGTTCTTGTACAAGGTGAATTTTATACGGATGAAAATTATGGGCCTTTAGAATCCATTGGACAGTACGTCGACTAACACCACACGAAGTTTGCAATTTGCGGGTACTTAATGTAGGATCTACAATAACTTGCCCTAAAACCCCCACTTCTGTTGCTTCGTTCCTTATAGGATTTTCAATATTACGTTTTTTATTGGCGACTGATCTAGTTTCCCGAAATTTAGCTACAAGTTCTAGAACATATTTTCGGTGCACATTATTATTCTCATGTCGCTCATTAAAAATTTGTGCTGTTCTATTAGCGCACTGATTATTTCCGAAAAATATTTCAATAATTTCAACCCTTTCTGCCGTGGAATATACCATGGTTAATTTATGTATAAAGCAATAAATGATATTTTAACAACAAAGATTGGTCAAATCAATAGCAAACTAATGTACTATTTCCTATTTAAAATAAGTACGTGGCATTCTCTACTTATCTTTCTTCAAGAAACAATTTTTTTTGTCACAAAGGACACTTCAATTGCTATTTTTATTATTAATAAACCATGGGCGTAGTAAATAAAAGCATTTACTTATCAAGAAAATGCTTTTACTCAAATTTCTTCTGAAAGAAGTACAAACTAATTTGATGTACCTATTAAAGTCTACTTTAAACTTTAAATCAATAAATTTTCAAAACTACTGAATTGAATACATGAATTTTACATCATTATAAAGGGAGTTGAAAGACCTTTCAAATAATGGATCATTCGACCCCCCTTTTCATTTAAGATTTTAGGGATGATGCCACCCCCGCTTAAGGGGCTGCAAATGTTAAAGTGATTTTATGCCAATTTTGTGTCCCCCTCGAAAACAAAATCGACGGGTCCGAGCGTTTTTTCAAAAAAGGAATTATCTGCCAGTAAATGCCTCTGTTTCGTTTTCGGTGCGCCACACTGTATATTATTCGAACAAAGAAGGATTCTTTAACAAAATTAAAATTAAAATTAAGAAAAGAGTGTTGCAGAGTAAGGCAGTAAAGTAGCAGTTAAGTATATGTTTAACAAGAGAGGTGAAAGCAGTTGCCAAATAGTGTGTAGCTAGGTCGAAGTGAGAGATATTTCTTGGAAATGATGGCAAAATTTTTGCTGTCTATTGATAATGTGCCAATATTTTATGAGATTTAGTTACTAGTACAGTTGTTCTTTAAAGTTTTAATATGCAACTTCCATCTTAATTCTTGATCATACTTTATAATTAAATACCGGAACTTGAATTATAAATCCTAATTATCAAGGTCCTTCCCGCGATCCACCTACAAGCAAACTTGTAAATAAACATCTCGTAACCTGTTTATTTATGCATTTAGTCTGGGATTTAAAGTAACAAAGATTCGAAATAATTTAGTATATGCCAGTTGCCCTTAGATTTACCCATGATCTTTATTTTACGCTAGCAAAGTACAGTCAAAATGTAAATAAAGTCATTAGAGGGCGGCGCCTCAAACTTCTCAATTACTTGCTTCTACTATGTGATTAGTTCTGGAACACATTTCTAACTTACTGTTTTCATCGTCGATTTATCTCGAGATACCTAACATTATAACCTAATTAACTAAAACCTCCCTTAATCATTCAACAACCACTAATGAATGTGTTTAATATATTTTGGTGCATTCCCATTTCCTAGGGGTTGTAGAACTCGACGATGATAAACTTGATTGGTTTTTTAAATTTTGTCCTTGTTATTAGGTTATTAGTCATAGAACTTAAAATCGAATAATTCCCAGTACTTGGCTGTATACCATAGCTAAAAAAGTTTTACAATGAAATAAAAAAACCTTAAATGTAATTGGTATATTTATTAAAAAACAATAAAGTAATGAAAATATCCAAACGGATTACAATTATTCAGAAAGTTTTTGGTCCTATTAGACCATCATCAGTGAAAACTTGATTAAGCCCATCATCAGTGAAAAATTGTGTGAATTACATTTTAGTGGTTGAAAAGCCCCCATTGCTCTTTCAATCCTAGACGAAATTATAATTTGGCGACCTTTAAGTTCCACCGGTACACCTAAATACCACTTCATTTATTTTACATTAAAACTATTTCGACTAAGCGATTATTTCCCAGCGGTACATCTAAGTCTAACCTTGAACAACGCGATTTCGTTGGTAGTACGAACGTCTACAGTGTTTTGTTTATAAAAAATGGCATAAGTAAGTTTTTTGTTTAACTAATTATTATTTTTAAATGGTTTTGAATGTGTAGTCACTAAAAATGACATTTGTTCATTGGTACTTGAGAGTACCGTTGGGCATAATTGTAATATATTATTTTTCATTTCAGACATTGTCCACAGTGGTGAAAAAAAAAGGGTTTGACTGATGCAGAATTGTTAGAACTTATAGAAAGTTATGATTTTTTGCCTACATTAGATAATGCACAAGATATGATGTTGAATCAGATATCGATGATGAGTTGGATGTTACTACTGCTGGAATAGATTTAAAAATAAATCGAGAAGAAGAGGTAAATAATGAAGATCCTAAATTAGTTTCTAATGACCAATCCAACGGACTACAAATTCCAGAACCTAATGAACATCAAGATCAAGAGCCTGATAACTACATGTCCTGAAAGAAAATGGGGTAAATTGGAAAAAAATACAGAAATTCCTCAAGATACAGAAGCTGCAGTTGGGTACAAGTTCATTTTAGGGAGTTTGAGACCGCTTTAGTTATTTTTGTGAAGCTTTTAGATAAAAGCATAAAAAATATAACTTATTAGAGTAAACTTTATGCCACACAAAACGGAAAACAACTGAATATGTCCAAGGAAGAACTCTTAGCGTTTATCGGGATGAATTTTTTATTGGGCTAC